>NC_056740.1:286818967-287118967 GCF_019279795.1 Protopterus annectens
TAATGTCACCGATGAAGACTTGGGCTGTGTTCTCAACCAAATCTTTCAGGATTGCTGAGTAAATGATCCATGTTTATTTTCTATTATTTAATAATTCCATACTTTCTACATTCAGTCTTTTATCCCAGTGTGTTTCAGGATACAAATGCCACGGGCTGATCTGAAGCTATATACTGTTTGCTAAATAGGGAATAGTAAAGGCTGGAAAAAAGATGAACACAGTTTTACCTTCTGAAAAAAAATGGCACTGGATTTTCATTATTCTAGGTTTCAGTCTGAGATGTCATTCAAGAAGGCATTTGATTAGTGAGATCTCTGCCACATTCATCTGGCTAAATATTGTACACTCCAGATTCATACTACACACAGAGCTTTCACTGTTTGTGAAGTATGCTCTTTCTTTCTATAAATATAATGACCACAATAAACATAAACAGAATCCAGAGTAAATTACATCAAATGACTTCACAAAAATCACATTATTCCAGCAAAGCCAGAATAATGACAGAACTACTGCAATCACTCATTTTCATCAAAAGACAGACCCATACCTTACAATTATTGGGAGCTTGCTGTTGGTGCACATCTCAGATATCTTACTGTAATAAAATAAAACAAAACAAAACAATGGCCACATAATATAGCTTAACTCTGTTTACATAAACACTTGATTCTTCGTCCTTAACTTGGTTTACATCTTACCTAGAAAACCGTCAGCAAGCAGTTCTCTGGAAAAATGTATTATCTAATCTCCTTCCTATTTCCTTAGGTGTACCGCAAGGCTCTATCTTAGGCCCCCTTCTATTTTCTATCTTTATTAATGACCTCCAATCAGCTATCCCAAACTCAACCTGCATCCAATATGCAGACGATTCTACTATAATCTGCACTGCCAATTCACTTAATGAACTCCAGTCACTCACCCAAAAAGCTTTTACCACTGTTGAACAATGGTTCTGCGACCGTTGCCTACTCCTTAACGCCAAGAAAACCAAACTGCTATTGTTCTCTCCTTCCCATAAAACTGCTACACTCAATTTAACTCTTACTTCCGCTGACAATACCCTTATTTTTCCAGACACAACTACTAAACTATTAGGAATAACTATTGACAATAATCTCAGCTTTGACTCCCACATCAACAACACTATCAAACTATTTAATAAAAAAATTGGATCCCTTTACAGAATCAAGTCCTTCCTTACACCTGAAGCAAGGCCCACCTTAGCCAGATCTCACCTTATCTCTACTCTTCTATATGCTTCCCCCATCTACACTAATCTCTCCAAAAACAACCTCAAGAAACTAGCAACATCTTACTATAACATTGCTAGATTTGCTTCTGGATCCCCATTTAGAACTCACCATTGTCTGAACTTAAAACTACTAGGTTGGCTTGAACTTCCAAACCAACTCATTCTGCAACAGTTTTTAATAGCTCACAAGATCTTATACCATCCAACTAAAATACCTATACTCTCTAACCTCATTTCACCATACAACAACCTGAAACATCTACGCTCTTCCAAAAAACTACTGATTAATATAAGCAAACCCTCTAACTCTGCAGGTGACGGTCTCTTTTCCAACTCTGTTGGAAAAATGTGGAACAATCTACCCTCTGATATCACATCTCTATCCTCTCTACCACTTTTTAAAGGACAGTTGAAAATTCATCTCAACAAACACTGGCTTTGCTCCTGCACCAACCCAGCTTAACTCTTCCACTTCCTCTCATTCTATTATTTTTCCTTAATTCTTACTATCTCTGCTCCCTTACCCTTGTAAGGTCTTCCTGATATAAAAACTTTATAGATATATGTTATCCCTCGCATACTGTATAACTATAGCAAAAAAAAAAAAAAAAAAAAAAACCTTTAATTAAGATATATTTTTTTGATTTTTGCTCTGATTGTATTTGTGTACTTAGTATAATCACAACCTCTTTCTCTACCTGTTTGTATTGTATTGCCTATCTTTGTTTAAACTTATTGTAACTATTGGAGCTTTTCTCCCCGGGCCTCTACTGAAAATGGACATATATCCAGCTAGACTAGCCCGGTCAACAAATGTAAAATAAATAAATAAACACACAACTGCTCACCAGCAGGTTCCCACAGCAAAGTACTCTCACTCTACAAAGCTGTACCTTTTTGGATAGGCTTGTATAGGCCCTAGAGCCAATAGCCTAGTACCTACCTATGAACCTATGTTCACTGCTATATCCATTTGTCTCTGTCAGAATCAAAGAAAAACTTACCCCATGCTACTGCATTTGCTTATTCTGACTGCTATAACAATTCCTTTACTCTTTAATATTCTTGGGTTTTATGGTCTTTACCAGAATTGAAAGTCAGTGTATTGATAAGTTTAGTGAATCAACCTCCCCCATAGGAACCACAGCTGTGGCTGCTTTCAACTGTTGTTCAGCAGGCAATTTATTTATTTTTTTTGCATTTATTTAAAGAAATATAATGTTTCTTCATTTAAAAATAAAATAATTAAACAATTTGCCCACAGTGCCACATTCAAAGCAACTACAATGCTCTACTCTTGTACTGGCCATGGGTACCCCTGGAGCTATTGGCCCTGGACAGTTGCCTGAATTATCCACATTGTAATCTGCCATTGTGTGTATACCGGAGGGGCAGAGGATGCAATGCAATGGATCACAGCAATGAGGTCATGCAAAACAAATCCAACAGGGTCTCTTTATTGGATAGGCAGGATAGTTCATAAAATGGCTATGGATATAATCTTTTTAAACTGTAGCATAAGATGCGCCCTAGTACCACACAGCAGGTCAGTGGATATGTTAGAAAGACTTGCCATAAACCCAATGGTGGTGGCATAGATAAAACACTAGTTCTGTAAACTGGATAGCAGTGACACCTTGTTCATAGTAAATGAGCTTGCTCAGATGAAAGGATAATGACAGCGATGATCATTTCAATATTCCCAGAGATAGAGTTCAAAAGGTTTGTAATAAAATGTGTACCCTTTTGCTATTGTTACATTGTTACAACAGATGGGATGGAACGTTTTTGTTCTGCAGCAATAATTGTCCTTTACAAAATAAAAACAAATATATAGTATTTAAATACATCTTAAAACATGTTTTCCTAGATCACCTGAATCTGATTATGATTCTGAGCTAGTTTATACTAAAATAAAAAAAAAGCCCATTAGAATTCTACATACAATTATTATTCAATATTTCATTTAATTTTTAATGACTGATCTCTAAGTTATTATATACAGGAATAACTCTAAAGAAGCAAGAACCTATTACAGGTTTCACTACATAATTCAAAAAATCTAATTCTAAAAAGCATAACTTGAAGATTACAAAAAAATATATTTTCTTGTGGGGAGGACAAGGCCCCTTGTGTCCTTCATGTGGGGAGGATTAACCCTTCACACCTCCTAAATTATAGACACAGACTCCATGGTCTTGGAGAAAAAAGGAAAAATCCAATGAAAGTTCACCACCAGCTCATACAATGCAGTGCACTGTAATTAAATGAACTGTGATGTTCATCTTTCACTAAAAGAGAGATAACCACAAAAACTTCAGTAAAATCTCCTATTATTATAGATGTGCACAACTGGCTTATATCAAATCTAAAAGAATGAATGCAGGGTATGTAGATTTGACTAGACAGACCACGTGGTCTACCTCATTATTCCAAGATGTCTGGTTTGATCTTGACCTCTGGTTCCTCTGAAGAGTTTACATATTTTCAAGAAATTTGCATGGGTTTTGCACAGGTACTTCAGTTTCCTGCTACATAAGAAAATCCCATGTCATGTCACTGATGAAATGCATGCACACTGGGTCTATTCACTTACCTAGTTAGAAAATGACTTAATTAAATATATATATATATATATATATACACGTTTATAATGGATGTTCTTCAAACAAGTCATGCATTATTTTTGTTTTGAAATTCATCAAATACTGCCCTAGAAACTACATTTCTTAGTTTTTACTAAAACTATTGTGTCCACGAAACAAACTTTGAAATAAAACTGTTTCTGTGAAAATTCTAGAGTAGATAGTTACCTTTACATACATTATTTGTGCAAGGAAACATCATTGCTAATTAAAGTAAGATGTACTACTAGCTGCACAGTAATCCCACTTGTAAAAGTGTTACAGTTGTCTTTTCCTGATTTATTGCTGGGGAATTACAAAAGCTGATGATAAGGTGTTTCTGAAAACATTATTCCTTGGGAAATGATGTTTTAAAAATGGAACTGTATTTTATGACAGTATGTTGAACTAGTTTTGTAAATTATGAAAAATCATCTCAGGAAGTTAAAGGCCAAGCAATTTACTAGTGAATAACTCCACAAAGAGATTTCCTAAGATGAAAATAATTAAATTTTTTCTGTAGGAAAAGTAAGCTAAATGCATGCATGGGACTGAGAATATGTATAGCAATAAAGGCAACACAAGCAGTCACCAGAGTTGTGTTGTCTTAAAATTGATAGGACTCCTCAGTTTAAACTGTGTCAGTAATCTAGTTGCACTAAGATATATTGTTGGACAAAATGTGTAACTTTGTTGATAAAATGCCATTCTTAGAGTTTCTTTTGAAGGCAGCAGTTTAGACAGAGCATACATTGAGAAAAATTCAGTATTACTTTTATTTTTGACAGCACTATGAATGTTGGATAATTTGAGTTTAATATTTATATTTACTATTTTCATTTTAGCAAACTTAATTTTCCTTAAAGCTTTTGGAAATCATTTAATTATTCACCCATCTTAGCAAATGAAATTTACTATACTCAAAATTTACCTTTCTAACAGACGTATTCAAGTCCACCATGGTAACAGTATCTTGAGACTAGTTAAACCTATAACTGGAAACTGAAGGCTCCATTCTAGTCCATATCCATATTTTCTTATTTATTATTAGCTTTCCTATCAAGCTGTGACACATATAGAGAGTGTTCTTTTTGTTAATAGCTTCCACCTAAAAGGTAATGTGATGTCCCTACTCTGGGCCAGTAATCAAGGAGCCTTGATCTCACCACTGACACCAGTGGGGAATATTTTACTTAGAAGTAAAATAGATACACACAGTGATTTCAGATGCAGCTCTCTGCACCAAGCACAATTTCTCTTAAGAGCACACAGGGATCACACTCCAGACCTGGGGCTAGACTTCTTCTCCAGGCCCCAAATAAGACTCCACCTTTCTCGTTGCAGAAATCAGTGCTCTGTATCTCTGTTCCAAGTAGCTGACAGACATATTATTTGAAATTAGATTTTTTCACACACACACACACACACACACACACACACACACACACACACACACACACACACACACACACCTGGGAAAGTCTGACACAGATTTACCCACTATGCCACCTCCACCCAGACTATAAGGTTGATTCACTGCCACCAGCCAGTTACAGTAAGGCTCTTACCATGGCACCCAATTACTCTTAATAAAATGAATACTTATACAAAAGTGTTAACCAATCAGCAAGACTTTCAGGAGCAAGAAGCCACAGTGCCACCAAGTAAATGCAATTACTCTCAAAGGTTAGAATATCTTCTAAAAGACCAACCACAATGAAAGTTCTAAATATATTTAATAATAAATAATAAAATAGAAAACATGAAAATTCTGAATATCTATTTACAATAAACAGCAGATTTTCAATTCACAGGAAATATAAAAACAACACGGATGGAAAGATTCAGATAGATACAGAAAAATGATATTTAACTAATCTTACCATATTTTCCTTACTGTTCCCAACTTACTTGCTAGAGCAAGTCAAGATGAACTTGGTGATTGGTCTTGTCAGTTCCAAAACAGGAAATACAACAAATACAAGGAACAGCTTCACAAACCACGAAGAAAATCTTGTCTTGAAAAAACGTTTAATAATACAACTTTCCAGTCACAATGGTGTAGAATAAAATCCTTAAAAAACGTAAGTGATTTTGTTCCAAGTTTAAATTAATGGGAACTTCAGCAGACAATGCCTGCTGTAAACATGTATTAGAGATGAATGAAATTACCATTAATAACTATTACATTTATATTATGGGGAGATTTAACTGCAATTCAACAAGCATTGTTTTTACTGCAGCATGCTCCAGTTGCCTCTGTTTTTATGTGGGCAAAACGGAATGTATGCTGAAGCATAGGGTGTTTCAACACCTTAGTGATATTAGATAAAAAAAAGATACCAATGCCCTTGCTAGACATATTAACCAATATCCAGATCATTACTTCAAATTTATTGTTGTTGATACAGTACATATAAATGAGTGATGGGGAGCATGGATGATACTATTGAAAAAACCCGAGCTTACATGGCAGTTAAGATTGAAAGCTCGGTTTTGACCAGGACTAAATGGTGCAGAATCAATAAAATGTCTTCTTAAGTTGAAAGCCCTTAATAGATAAGTAGTTACAGTTTTTGCTTAAATTGTTTAAGTATGTGATTGTAACATTGTTTTTCTTTAAATTAAATTTTAAGTCAGTTCTGTGACATACCTCTTTGGGGGGTGTATTTATGTGAGATTTTATTGGATGAATCAGGGGGAGTGTTGGAATCAATGATTTTCATTGGTTGTTAGGTATATAAATATTTTATCTTGTATTGTAATTACTGTCTGATGAAGTTCCCATTAATTTAAACTTGGAACGTAAGCGCTTACGTTTTTTAAGGATTTTATTCTACACTACTATGACTGCCAAGTTGTATTATTAAACAGTTTTTAAAACAATATTTCCTTCATGGTTTGTGAGGCTATTCCTTGGATTTATTGCATTTCCTGGTTTGGACTTTGTGAGTTTTTGGCATGTACATGAAAGCTTCACAACACCAAACCTCTCAGAGTCTGGAGGATTCAGTGGGTGAATTAACAGTGTTAATTCAACAACTCAAAGAATCAAACCTATGGAATGACTCTCCCTGTCTCACATTACCGTTCATGAAATTACTGTTGCTCTTTCTCCATGTAATGGTGTTTCAGGTGAGTTAAATCAACAGATTGCATGGTTATCTCAAGAGTTAATTAATAGACCCCTGTCACTTGCTATCAGAATTCATACCGATAGACAAACTATGAATGGAAATAGTCAACCTGCAACTGAAGTAGTATCTCTGCCAAATTGGTTAAATTCAAAAGTCTCTTTTTCCTGTGGCCATCTGAAGCCTATGAACAATTTGTGTGATAGACTCTCTGAACTTGACCAGAGCTTATTAAAAGTCAAAAAGCTTCAAATTGACACCGAGTATTTTAGGGAATGCCTGAAAAGGAAAATTGTACCTAAAGGCTTACGCTTATGGCGTTACCCCACTGGTCTAGTACTAGGTTTCACCTTTCATCATAAACTTATGGGTATGTTTGACAGACATCGGTTTGAATACCTAGAACAGGCAATTAAGAACAATAATGAAATGATAGAAACATTGATAAAAGATACTTTAACACTGAATGAACTCATTACACAAGATGTTACTTTTGCAGCTAACCAATTCGAATATAACCACATTTTGCATACAATTGAACAAGTAATAGCTATAACACAAAGGAAAACAAAAAAAATAATCAGAGATGAAAATGAATATCGGAATAATTTAGCTTATCCCCCTCCTCCTGCATCTCAAGTATGTATTCTACATTCTAATACTAGTGCGACAATGGATAAAGGTATTTCATCTAATGATACGCTTGAAAAGGGGAAGGTGATTTTTTAGATCCAGCACAGTTTCCACCTCTCAGGCATTTGGAATGCCTGAGGAACCAGCAACAATAGATGCAATTGAACTGGAACAATCCATACCAATATGCAGGTACCAACTAATGAGGGGTCGTGCAAACTATTTTCGTGGGAATACCAGAGAGTCCAGGAGAGTGAGGAGATAAATCAGATACTACAACAATTTCATAGGGAAACCTCTTTTTGTTTACCTCCAGTCAGAATTGAACTAAATTATGTGCAAGACTTTAAAGTTTATAACTTTTCATCTATGGATATAGATACTGAAATATATGATTTTTTATCAAAAGGTATAATCTTTGTTCCCACTAAACAATGTGAATTAGTTACAGATAACCAAGTCATTTCCTTGAGTCTGTCATCTCTGTCCTCTCAAATGTTGATGCCATTATTAAAATGGCTTTAGGTCAACCAAACATCATGCATTCCAACTAGACATTAAACCTGAACAGATGTAGGTCCTAAAGATGGTCTGCAAGAGACTTGGTGATGTGTGTGTGTGTGTGTGTGTGTGTGTGTGTGTGTGTGTGTGTGTGTGTGTGTGTGTGTGTGTGTGTGTGTGTGTGTGTGTGTGTGTGTGTGTGTTCATCTCATGACAGAGTATAGTCAGCTCTGGAATTTGTTACACTCTGCCTTGCTCTCCCCTATGATACAGTGGAATACTGTCTGGAAGTAGTTTAATTATGCCGTGTTCCATCCAGTGACGCACTACCATCCTCTCACTGCACCATGCCTCAATCCCATGATGCACTAGCATCATCTTACTGTGCCATGCCCCAATCCCATAATGCACTGGCATTCTCTCACTTTGCCATGCTTCATCCCATGATCTAGTAGCATCCTCTCTGGAATTTTTTTCTTCTTTGCTTTGTTCAGTCCCATGGTACACTGGTATCTTCTGTAGAATTAGTTTTAGTCTGCCTTGTACTGATCTATGGTAATTAGTTTCACTCTGCCTAGCTCCATCCCATGATACAATGACATCTATTCTGGAATTAGTTTCACTCAGCCTTGCCCCATCCCATGATAGATTGACATCTATTACGGAATTAATTTCAGTCTGCCTTGCTGCATCCCATGGTACACTGGCATCTTTTCTGTAATTAGTTTTATACTTCCTTATTCACACTGCATGCTGGAACACTGCAATAAGCTCCAAATGTTAAATAGATTAATTGGATAACTGCACAGTGAATTGACTTGAATAGCCTTTTTCTGCAACAGGTTGCAGATAAAACCTGCAGTCACATCAACAGCAAACATGTGTCTAAGCTTGTAAAAACATTTATTCTATGTTACTCAACTTGTATGTAAGGGCATGGCACACACACACACACACACACACACACACACACACACACACACACACACACACACACACCTTATTAGCAGTAAATTTAGGGCTTAAATATTTCATAAAGATGCTGAGATGGCACATCTCAAAAAGACCATCAGTACAGTTTAATGGTTTACAGAAAAGAATACATGACAGTGCTCAGAGAATGTCAGATCCATTACTTGTTTAAAGACGATCGTACACTAATATTACCATCACAAATTTTGCTTCATTCAAGGTTTCTTAATGACCACCAGAGAATTACTTGCGTAGCACAGTTACTTAGTATTGAGTGGATTTTTACTACATGTTCTATGGTATGTATTTTGAGTTGTTATTACTCCTCCTGGCCTCTGCTGCAAGTTGTCTTCACCAAGTCAATTTAGTCAGCAAAACATACATACAGACATAATAAAACATGTTCCAAATTCACAACCTTTTCCCAGGGACAGCAGTCACTTAATAAGGTTGCAAGACCATGCTGAAATAACTGAAACAGTCATGTAACTGCATACTAAAGTCGCTCATGAAGAACGAACACTTGGAAAAAGACAGACTACAGTAGACTATAAAGGATTAGCAAGTGAGTATAAAGAGCATTATAGAAGCTAATTTTAGCAGTCAGTATTATAAACAATGTGAAACTATCATGGGAACATTCATAGTTTCTAATTATGTCCCTTTACTTTTGACACATTTTAACAGTGAAGAATCTGAACAGGAAGTGTTTACATTATATAACTGCACTAAAGACAATGTGATTTAGTATAGACTGGCATTAAGATGGCTGCAGTTGTGAATTATACGTTTTGCTGTAAAACACAAAAATAACGCAGAAAAAAGAAGTTGCTGGGAGACGCTTGCTATCTGGAATGTTATTCAAATGATAGTTCAAAAGACAAAAGTATTATAAGCTTTTAATAAAAGTCTTGAAGATGCAATAAAAATTGCATAGCATTTCACAAGGGCTGGGTTATGAGTCTATAAATGTTAACACACCATTTAATTATAAATAACAGTATGAAAGTGAAAGATTGTGAAAGGGATGTACAACAAGCATTTGTTGTGAAGCAAAACAATTATATGTGGTATAAACTATACCCACCATAGTGATATACATGAATCATATAATGAAAGAGTTTGCTGTATACAGAACATAAACACATTATACAGTATGAAAAGCTTACTGGGTCGTGCCATTCACAGACAGAGGTATTGAAGCACTCCGTACACCTTTTATTGTACTTCACCATTTTGGTTTGCAATTCCTAAACATGGATTTTGATACATATCATTACTGTATAAGTGTACCCCATTCTTTATAAAATACAGACAAGACCACATTATACCCAGTGGTATACAAAGTGCTTCAGTGTTCTGTTCATTCTCACTTTTTATACAGCCCATCAGTTGCAGTAATATGCTACATTTCATGATAGTACAAGACAATACAGTACAGAACGTCTATGTACAATAGTAGGAAATATTTTTGTACATAGCAGTCCTTTGCAGTGCTGTGCTCCATCTTCATAGCTGAATGTGATTCACAATGATATCAGACTTATTAGGCGTGATGGCGGAGCTGGTGTTCTTATGCTATCCAAGCTGCCATAAGGAGGACTTCACTATCATCACTGTGAGGGAGCAGGAGAAGTTTGTTTTGGTAGCAGGTTTGTTTACACCTGAGAGAGCTCAGATATTGGTAGGGATTTCTCTGCCATGCAACATCAGTGTTTTTTTTTTGTCATATGATATATGATACACAGCATATTAACAGGTAAAGGGGGATTACTGAACCTCTAAGCATGAAGCATAGTACTGCATGAAGTTCCCATCCCCTTTGCCCTACTCTTGCTATGCTTCTAATGATCACCATTGCTGTGCCTGTGTGTGGGATGTTGAACATCCTTGTAGAAGGACATACACCAGTCGACCCCATGGTGACATAAATTCTCGTGTAATACGCAGGGAAGGGATTAGACCCATATTACAGACTCTCCTCATAGCTACCTGCATGGCAGCTGTGCTCTGGTTAATCGGGTGAAAATTTGACTGGTTGCTTTAGCCACAGAAGGAGTAAATGAGTACTGGAGCTTCTGCCCCAGTAAGGAATGAATGGGTAGCTTGAGTAGCAGCTTGGTTATATACAGGCAGGAAGGTAAAAAAAAGCATTAAAAAAAAAGTAATGTAGGCAACAGGAACCAACCAGGTAATATTTTATAATCAGTATTTATCATCTGGTTTGATAAGTAAATAAAGGATCTTAAGAGAAGTCTTCCTATTGTGTTGATAAGTTATAACATCACAAACTGCAAACAGAACATCTAAGGCTCTTAATTTAAAAAAGTCATTAGTGCAATGCTACATTATAGAATTTAAGAAAGCAGAAATATTACATGAAAAGTTCCTTATTAAAAAAAAGACACAGCTATAAAATAGTATGCAGGAGCATAATTTATATTCAGCTGTTTGTTTATTTTGAAGCAAATCATGATGCTGGCATCTGATTATGCTGAGAAACTAGATACACATTAGCCTTTCCCAATGAGGATTGTAGTTATCCTGATTTTACTTGTTAGCTGTACAAAACATTAAAAGAATGTTTAAAATGCATGAGATTCTTAACAGCATTCACAAATGCTATTTCAACTTATGCTGAAAGACATCAATGTGTATTAGATTAAAAACAATGGCTTTTATTTTTTACTTATATGAAACAGATCTTAAGAATCAAATCACAAAAGAAATGAATACTAGCGTACAGAATGGCACTAATCACATAACATTCAGAAATCAGAGATTGCCTGTAGAGTGCACAGTAATAACTGCGAATTGTTAAAATCAAACCAGCATGGCACCTTCATCTGATTACAAGGGAGAACTTTTCGTGGTCAGATTGTACAAAACAGAGTATTCATACCACACTGGCTAGGATTCAGAAATAAACTGCACAATGCTTTATACGAAATATCTGGTGAGCAGAAATGGAGAAGGTGGGGGCAGTTCAGGCACAAAGGTGGCACTGTCACACAATGTGGAGAAACTGCAAGATGGGTATCACACACTAATCACTGTGTACTGATATGGAAGTGAGCAACATTCCAGTAATGAATTCAGCAGTAAGTGTAAATCATAGTAAAAACATGGCAAAACAACTTAAAATTGTGCAGTGAGCTGTAGCAGCTAGAGAGGTTTTACTGGGTAAAATGAGACAGAAACCACACTGAGATGTTAAGAGCAGCAGCTGAATTAGAGGACACTCTACCAGCCAGTGTCTATGATGGTGTATGTTGTCACCCATCACATCACAAAAGGATCAGACAACAGTTAACATACCATCACCTCCATGAAAATGGCATAGCTGAACAACATGGTGTGGACAGAGACACCATACAAGAGCTTGTAGACATGTGCCATCCTTGCATGGAATTCTATGGGATGCATGGAATATCAATTCCTGTTGACATTATAAGGTGTGTGCAACACTGGCAATTCTTTTGCTACAGTGACTTTCCAGTGAGCACAAGGGGGCACTGAGTAGATCATAGGTATCCATCTGATGAATCCTACACTAGTTCCTTGATGTTGTGGCGGAGCATATTTGGTTTCCAAAGGAGGAGGAAAACACCATGCTGGCATTCTATGAAATAGTTAATTATTTGAGGTTTTAGGGGCCATTGATTGAACCCATTTCACTATCAGTCTGTGCCTGGAACACCCAGACAATGGTTCATCAACTGTAAGGGTTTCCACTGTATCAACTGCCAGGTGTTATGTAACATATAATTATATGCAATGTGTATGTGCACCATCTAGGCAGTTCCAGTGATGCCAGCTTCAGGTTTATGTCTGACCTATTTCAGTTATTTGTGGGTACCTTCCCATAGGGACATCTTATTGAGGATACTAGATATCCCCTGGAACCATGGCTCATGACACAAATTGGCAATGCACACAGCATGGCCAAGATGTTATACAACACTGCATTGCTGCATACCCACAGCTTCACTGAGAATGTGTTTAGATTGATGAAGGCCCACTTGCACTGCCTAGACTCCTCTGGTGGCACACAACATTATGCTCCAGAGATTTACAGCAAGATATTTGCTGTCTGTGCAGTTTGGCACAGCACAGACAGCTAAAGCAGGGGACTGCATCAGAAGACCAGACAATCTGGAGTGGTGGAGGCAGACCTAGTTTAGAAACCATCAGATGGTCCTACTGCCAGAGGAAAACATGTGAGACAGAGGTGGATATAATTTATTTATTTCACATTTGTTGACCAGGATAGTCCAGCTGAGCCAAAGCCCTTTTTCAGTGGAGGCCCAGGGAGAAAAGCTCCACTTACAAAAGAACAAATTAACAATAGTATAAAATAATACAATGAAATCCAATAATACAATAGTGCAAGAATACAAAACAAAGCAAGCATTATGACCTATTGTCGATTGACAATATTTACAAATATGTAGAGGTCCCATTAGTATGTAATCAGGTAAAATAATGGAAATAATTGAGGAGTAAGGAACAAAGTTGTACTACAATGCCAATAAGCATTTAATATATAAAAGGAAGAGTAACAGAGAGGAAGGACTGCTAGAGAAGAATGTTAAATAGGAGGAGAGACAGTTCAGAAAAGAGGAAAGATAGGTATATTGGAGTGGTCATTATACAAGGGGAAAAGTACAGAAGCATGGAGGTAGGATTAAAGAGGACAGAGGCACAAAATGATGAGAAATTGGGCTACAGGAGAGAGGAGGAAAGGGGTTAAGAAAGAAACAGAAGGGGATGTTTTGGTTTGGAGGGGAAGGGAAGGAGAGATGCTGCAAAACTGGCAAATAGGAAGTGTCTGGTCCATGGGGGGGATGCAAGATACAGCAAAGATTAAAGCTGATCCATACAACACTACACCAGGTTATAATGTACAGTTCACTGACTGGTCATGCTGTGTATCAGATATTACCTGCCCATACAATACAGCACTGAGGGCCAGACACAAATGTCATCATAAGCACAGGTGGGGAGAGGTACAGAGTTGGGGATCACCAATGAGCACAGTAGTGGGAGGGGGAGGGGCTCAGAGGGAGGAAAAAGCAATGAGCACAGTGGTGTGAGGGGGAAGGAGGGATCAGCAATGCACACAGTGGTAGGAGGGGGAAACTTAGGATTTGGAAGGAAGTGTGTGACAAAGATAAGAGACTGTGGGTGCTGGGTATGCTGTGCAGTGACAGGGTATTGATTCCTCAGGGGGTATGTTCCTCAGTATGGGGAGTAGAGGACACAGTTCCTACAGCTGGTGGTAGTATTGTATGTGTAAATATGTATAACAAAAGTCATGGGATCTTGGTTGGGAGTGATACAGACTGTAAACCTCCCTGGACAAAGGTGCATCCACTCTGAGGAACAGCACTGGAACCAATACTCACCAGTAAGAACAAAGCAAACTAAGAGACTGCAACCACCTGGCTGTGCCATATTCTTAACTACAACTTAGGCTGCATAGCAATGTGGTGTGGAGCAGGTAGCAGTAATTGACCTTGAACTACTTGCCTGTGGGGTTGCCTGAATGGTGAACACATACATTGTATATAATACCCTATATCATATAGATGCAGAGCACCCGATGATTGCAGGCAGGACAGCCATGTGCCTGTCCAACACTCCAGTCAGTTGAGTGATTCTCTTATACGTCATAATTCAGGCCACGCAGCACACCTATTGTTGTGCCATGTCTGTGGTGGTAAGTGCTTGTGTCTGGATGAGAGCCCATTGCATCCAGTGATTAATGCCCATGGTGATACCCATTTCAGTCAATGAGCATGAGCCATGGTGTTGATAGCCTCCAGCTTGCCATTGTTGATTGGCTAGAGACAAAGGGGCTCTATGAATAAGCGTGTTGATTATGACCAATCCTTCCATGAGCTCTGCTGATGTGGGGCAGCTCCTACAGGCAAAATAACTGTGTCACTGAATGTGGGTGGAATTATGGCCTCGTCTGTCACTGCTGCCCTCAGATTGTGCTTGTTTAAGGCCACCATTATCATCAATATCTGATGCAGCACTGAAATCAAGCCAGTACATTGCCATGACAGAGGACCCAATAACTATTGCACTTGTAAAAACAGATAGATAAATGCCATTTTATAATACTGCTAATATATGACAAGCCTTCCTCATGATGCATCAGTGGTACAAAGAATATAAATAAATGTAACTTGTACTTTATGCCTTCATTCTTGCATCCAAGATGTGCTTGTACAGGCAATATAGTGGTGATGATCATTTCTGAGCTTGTGGCACTGATGTGCCACTAAAGTGCGCTACTGATATACAGAAACACCATCCTGGCACATCCACAACTGAGACACAGGATGATGCATCCAGTTCATCTCTCACATCCAGGTCTTCTTTCAGGAATCTGGGTAATTTCAGTCTCCCTAGACAGGGACTACAAGGGTGGTCTGTTTTAGTGGACCCTGTCCATGGCTATCCTCTACTGTTCAATGGTATAGGCCTTGTTGCTGTCAAGAAGGAACATGTTGCTGATCCTTCAATGTACCTGATGGACTGCCCTGCTGCAGTCAACAACTATATAATCATCTACCACCAGCTCATGTAACACTTTCCTAGAAGGCTTGGACAGCCTCTACTCTGCTCAGTATCCACCACCAGTGGATATGGAGGGCCTACAGTAGCACAAAAGTCTCTGCCTAAGAGAATGTCTTGAGGTGCTTCCTCTCTTTAGACAGCATGTATCTATCTGTAAATGTGGACATACATCACTGGCCAGTACCAACTGTACTGCTCTTGCACCTATATGACAGCTGTGCTACCATAAGATGGCATAGTCCATTATCATGGGACAGATCTCTATAGGGGACAGTTAGGACAGCTTGGGGACAGACTGTGTTGTGGCATGCACCCTGTCATCTACCTTCACTTACCTTAACCCAAGACAGCAGAGCCATCATGTGCATCTCACATTCCTTCTTGACATCTATCAGTTATCCAGTCTACCTTCCAAACCCACCCAATCCACTTTGCTCTGGATATGATCCACTAATGTAAACTTAGTGCACTACAATACTGTTCTCTTCATCTGAGCCACCTACCAGGGGGGCATAGTCCACCCACATAGCCTCACTGCATTTAGTGGACTACTGCTGTCTGCAACTGTGATCTCTCAAATGCAACCATCTGGATGCTCCCTACCTCATAGCCAGCAGATTTCTGTGAAGTAATCTATCCCCTCCAAAAAAAACATTCATTTATCTAGTCAGTCTACCCATCTGTCAATGTCGGTGTACTCTTGCATTAATAGATGTCTCACACTTATGTAATCTGTAGACCAATATAATTAACTAATGAAGAGTCATCACAAGCCCCCCCCCATTAGCAAGTGGCTGTGGATCAAACTCCAGCAATAAAAGATTCTTACACTTATCTAGTCACTCATCCCACCCACCACTGACCTGTTTACCCTTATCACACCAGATGTAGCTCAATTCTTCCCTCTGTAGACTAATATAAAGATCTTCGTTGTGCTCTGCTCACTATTCCCGAAAACATTCAATAGCATGATGAGCACCACAATGATAGCAGCTATTTGTATTGTACATTTTGGGGGCTAGTGGTGCAACACATATGCTAATGGGGAAATTTAGGGTAAATCTCTCTGAATTACACATTTAACTCAATGTACAATGAGGCTTGCACCTGTTCATGCATTTACATTGAAGACTGTGAAGTGGTCTGCACATTGGCAGACAGGTCAGTGTGCTCCCCTAGGAGCGCTGTGGCACAACTATAGAAACTAATATGGTTTGCACAGGAATGATATGCTGTGTTCTTTGTGCCTGAGCACCCTTACCCTAGCAGCAGGTTTGGTGATGTGTAGCTTTGTGGTGGCATTTGGCTACAAATATACTGCTATGATGTTCATCCATGCATGACATATGATTCTCACAGTTATGTTGATGCATTTGCTACAATTTTCCTCTTGATAACAACCTGTGAGGTTGCTATGGCTCCTGAAGGAAGTGAGTGTGAAAGGGTTCCTGCATGTTACAGGAACAAGACTAAGATGTTTCTCTATTCCTGCATCGATACCATAAGAAATGTCTTCTGAAGGAATGTTATGAGGTTTCCTAGTGCACGCTGGATGCCTGGCAGTGCCTTGCCAGGCTAGTGAGTGATTCCACAGGTGTTTCCTGCTATAATGAGTAGTGCTGGCATCATTACATTGACCTAAAGGGAGATGACTGTGACCTTCTTAGCCAATGGGAAGAGAAGATTAAAATGTGAGAACCAGAGTTACACAATAAATAGTAATGGCTGAAGGTTGATTCTACATACATGGGCATTCTTGTACAGATTAATGCAGTTCCTGGAATCCATGGACATGTTTCATGTTTATTTGTTTATATTTTCTATTACTTGTGAAATAGTGGGAAACTGGCTGATATGCCACAGTGGCAAGCATATCCATCAGGTGCCTTGATATGTACATAGCATTAATGCTATAACTGCATATTTGTTGCTTCATTTTCCATGCTTGCACTGTTGATAATTATTTTAATCACTGTTTATAGCTTTGAATTGCCTTATATATTACATATCTTATCACTCCAGATTTAACTGTCCATTATATTGCCATGACTTCCCACTTGTGGCATTATGATGCAGACTGAGCAGACAGTTCCACCAACGTCATGAATGCATACTTCTTAACTGTTAAGAAATTTAAAAAACTTCCCTGATTTTGCCTTTTATTTTTGCTCTACCTCTCATATTTTTTTATTTCTGGTAATTCAGTGAGGATTACAGTCAAGTAGACAGTAAAATTTCATACTACTTTTTTTTCCAGAAAATGCATTTTGATGCAAAATCCATTGTTCTATTAACTGATGCACAGTGCTCTGGTTAGTCTGCCATGACTTAGTCTTACACTGGCCACTCCTCCATCCCTGCATATGCCAATTATACCTGAATGGATATGCATCTGGCAGCGTGTAAAAAACACTTCATGGACGATGCACCATATCACACTACATTATTATCCTGGGTTTCAGTACTCCATATGTACTCATGATTGGACTTATGTGGCAGTGCATACATTCTATGGTTTCCATGGTGCTATCTAGAGTACTGCTTGGTAAGTCATGTCCACTATTTGCTGGTAAGCTCCTATGCTGGGGCACATCATGCTCAGGGGGTTTACTCATCCCAGCTTCACTGGCGTTTGTGATCACACTGATGTTCTTCGTGTTTCACTGTTGCAGTCATAACTGTAGGGTACTCCTGCCGGCAGGCAGCCCGAGGTCGGCCAGAATATTAAAGTCTGGGTCCGGCGTTGGCTGTATCAACAAGTACCCTGACGTCAGAACGCATGGGTATAAAGCTGACAGCCGACGCCATCTCCTCCAGTCTTTCTTGCCGTGCGGTGCAAAGCAGTTTGCTAGTTGTTGGTTGGCGTTTTCAAGACAGCGTGGTGTGATTGTCGTTGGTCCGAAGTTTTCTACTTCTCTTCTCAAAGCTAAGTACCCCGTTGGGGAAACCTTTTTCTTGCTCCTCCGATGTCAGAAAAAGTTAATAATTGTGTATCGTGTGGAAAACAAATACCTCATAAAAATTTCCACTCTTACTGTCTACCTTGCTTAGGCCCTGGCCACGGTGTTTCTTGCTGTCGGTTCTGTGCCAGGTTTAATTCTCGCACTATCAAGCGTAGGTACGATTAGGCCTTGAATTACTTTGGTAGATGATTTAATTATAGGATGTCGTCAGATACTTTACTGTCTACCGGAATACAGAAGAAACGCAAAGACAAGGACAGGCCTCCGAGGTCCAAACAGGATATTTTGCAGCCAGAGCCAGCTTCAGGTTTGGCGGCCATCAGTGAGGCACTTTTGCAGCCCCTGTCATTCGCCACTTCAGAACCGATGGCCGACACGGACTCCCATGGGGAGCCATCTAGGCCTAGTAATTTGTCTGCTGCAGGACCTTCGGATGTCGCTCCTTCAGATGGGTCCGGAACCGCTGTGCAGGTACCGGCTTGTGAGGGGGTCTTCAGGCCTTCACATATTACTATTTCCACGAAGACAAAGGCTAAGTCAAAGACTCCTGTTAAACCCAGACTTTCTGCTCAAGCTTCTTCGGATTCAGCTCCTAAGACTCAGAAGCAATTACTACGGATGGCTGAGGATTTATTAACTATGATTAGGGGCTCTCACCCTCCTCCTGAGAAAAGGCCTAGACAGGATATCCCTTATGATTCCTCTGATCAGGCTTCTGTATCTTCTGTTTCTTCCTCTGATCAGGATTACTCTTTTCCTCCTTATGAGGATTCGGATGCAGAGGATTCTGTTCCCTCTGCCTCTCCCCCTGAAGATTTATCTTTTGGGGAAACCTTGCATGAGATGAGGGAGCATTTTCATTGGGAAGGTCAGGATTATTCTGCTTCCAAAAAGAGACTTAGGGAATTCCTTCTTCTCCCTCAGCACAGGCCTTTAGCTATTCCTCCTGTACTTGATATTGTGGATGATGCCTTCTCTGAAGCTAACTTGAATCCTGATTCCATGCTGCCTGCTCCTTCTAAGCCTGATAGATTTTACAGGGTCCCTGATTCCCATCAATTCTTATTTAAGAACCCTTCTGCTGATCCTGAAACTATTTCGCAGGGTTCCAAGGCTGCTAAGGCTGCCTCCTCTAAGAATCCTATCCCCTCTGAAAAGGATTCTCATGCCTTGGACAGGTGGGGCAAAAAGGTTTATACTTCAGCTACCCTTTCTATTAGAGCTTTAAATTGCCAGTTTCACATGTTCAAGTATCAACAGTTTCTTTTATCTGTTTTAAAACAAAGGCTTTCTACCTTTCCTGCATGTGCTGAGAACAAGGAATTACAGGATGTGTTGCATGCAACTGAACAAGTTAGCAAACATAGTTTACATTGTGGTTTTGATGCCTTAGATGCTTCCTGCAGGGCTGCTGCCTCTGGTACTGTTATCAGGAGATATGCTTGGCTTCGTGAGCAGAATTTACCTGAACAAGTTAAGGCTAAATTGCTAGTTGCCCCTGTTCAGCATGATGTCTTATTTGGATCTAAGGCTGAGGAGGTTATTAAAAAGATGGAAGAAAAAGCCAAGTCTATGCAGACTGTAAAAGATTTTTTGCAAGTACAGCCTCCTAGATTTTCTAGAAATTGGGCATCCAAAAATTGGTCTTTTCCCACTTCTGACAGGCCTCAAAGGGGAAGATATAGACGCTCCAGAGGTCGGGCGCAGGCTCAGGCCTTTTACAGATCTAGACAGTGGACTGCTTCTTCACCTAGAAGGGGAGAAGACAGACCTCAAACCCAAAGAAAGCAGACCCAATGACTCCCTCTGTTGGGCTACAGGTCCTCCTTCCCTGGATGCCCCTCTCGGAGGAAAACTTTCTCTTTTTTACCAAAATTGGACTCACATTACCCAGGACAAATGGGTGTTAGACGTGATTTTGAAAGGCTACAGATTCCACTTTCACACTCTGCCAAGGCCTTCCGGCTGGCCAGATCTGCCAAAACATCAATGGACAGAGACCTTAAATCAAGTGGACGCTTTATTAGCCTTAAGAGCCATAGAACCTGTTCCACCTCTAGAGGTGGGGAAAGGTTTTTACTCAAGACTTTTTCTGGTCCCATGAAAACAAAACTCCTGGAGACCTATTCTGGACCTCTCAATATTAAACACCTTTTTGGAAATTCCAAAATTCAAGATGCTTACACTTCAACAACTTCTCCCAATGCTCTCACAAGATGCTTGCATGGTAACACTGGACTTAAAAGAGGCTTACTTACACGTTCCCATAAGGCATCAATGCAGAAAGTACCTCAGATTCAAGGCAGGCTCGAGACACTTCCAATTCTCTGTACTACCATTTGGCTTATCTACTGCGCCCAGAGTTTTTACCAAATGCCTGGCTCCAGTAGTAGCTTACTGCAGACTTCAGGGGATTCAGATTTACCCCTATCTGGACGACTGTCTAATTCAGGCAGACAGCAAAGACCTTTTACTTCAACACCTGCATTTTGTTCAACGTCTTCTCCTACTACTGGGATTCTCAGTGAACACAAAAAAGTCACATTTGATTTCTTCTCAACGAATGACCTTTTTGGGAGCTCTTCTAGACACAAGTTTACAGATGGCCTTCCTTACTCCAGAAAAACAGTTACAGCTGGCTCCAATCTTCAAGACCTTGGCAACATTGACTCAGCTCACTGCAAGGAAATTCCTGCAGGCTTTGGGCTACATGGCCTCTTGCATCCTGTTGATTCCAAATGAGAGGCTTCACATGAGGAAACTTCAATGGTACATAAAGAGTGTATGGTCTCAGCATTGCCAAAGTCTGGATACAATGATTCCACTGATTCCCTGCCTCCAGAAGGAATTCCTTTGGTGGTCAAGGGTGTGTGTTTTGAATGAAGGGAAGCCGTTTCGTCTTCCTCAACCTACTCAGATCATAACCACGGACACCTCGGATTATGCTTGGGGAGCTCATTTTCTAGACAAATGCCAACAGGGCTCTTGGACAAACAAAAACTTTCTATGGCACATCAACTTGAAAGAAATGTTAGCAGTCCAAAATGCTCTTCTAGCCTTCCAGACTCTTTTGAAGCCAGGACCTCTGCTAATTCGAACAGACAATACCACAGTCATGTGGTACATAAACAAGCAAGGGGGCTCTCACTCTTACCCCCTTTGCAGACTTGCCATGACTTTATGGGACACAGCCCTAAATTTGAATCTGGATCTTCAGGCACAGTTCATACCAGGAAATCAGAATCTCTTAGCAGACAGCCTAAGCAGAAACATTTTGGATCCTCACGAATGGATGTTGGACCCCAATTTATTCAGCAAGATAACTGCAGTTTGGGGCTGTCCTCAGATAGATCTGTTTGCATCCCATCTCAACCATCAGTTGCCTCTTTTTTGCACCAGGTCCTTCCACGAGACAGCTTGGAAAGTGGATGCCCTGTCCTTCAGCTGGAGGAATCTTTCGGGATATGCCTTCCCTCCTCTTCCTCTTCTACCTCGGGTATTGCTAAAGATAAAGCTGGACAAACCCAGACTGATCATTTTGATAGCTCCAAATTGGCCTCGTCAGTTTTGGTACCCAACTCTACTGCACCTTTGCTTGGAACCCCCTTGGAGTCTTCCTCTGACCCATTCTCTACTGTCCCAGCATCAGGGTCAGGTATTTCACTCTCAAATCAAGACTCTCTGCCTGGCAGCTTGGCTCATCAAAGGCAATTGATTCCTTCTTCTCTTCCTAAACAAGTTTTGGATATTCTTTTGGAGGCTAGGTGTCCTAGTACAAGGAAATCTTATGCTTCTAAATGGAAAAGATTTTGTATTTGGATGCAGGATCGTGGCTCTGATCCTTTAATACCTGATATTCCCTCCATTTTACTTTATCTCTCAGACCTTTTGATTAAAGGTCTTTCCTTTTCTTCCATTAAAATTCATGCTTCTGCTATTTCGGCTCATTTCAATTGTGATCCTCCCATTTTTTCCCACCAGCTGGTTAGACAATTTCTGAGAGGAGCTAAGAATTTAAGACCTCCTAGATCTCCTCCTGTCCCTCCTTGGGATCTCAACTATGTCTTGGAAAAGCTTACTTTGCCTCCTTTTGAGCCTGCTGCCTCTGCGGATATTAAGTTCTTATCCTGGAAGACAGCTATCTTGTTGGCCTTGACTTCTGCCAGAAGGGTGTCTGAGTTACAAGCCCTCATGGCCGTGGAACCATACCTCATCTTCCATCAGGATAGAGTTTCCTTGAGGACCAATCCTACTTTTATGCCTAAGGTAGTTTCTAGAGTGGCTCTAAATCAGACTATTCACCTTCCTACCTTTTTCCCAAAACCCCAAAATAAGGGGGAAAGGATTTTGCATTCATTGGACATACACAGGCAACTACGTTTTTACCTGGACAAAACTAAAGATTTCAGAAAATCAGATCAATTGCTTATCTCATTTGCTTCCAATTCTCTAGGAAAAGCTATTTCTAAGCAAACTATTTCCAAATGGATTGCTCATGGAATAAGATATTGTTACTCTCTTCATGGAAAACAGATTCCAGGTACTGTCAGGACTCATTCTACTAGAGCAGCTGCCACTTCAGCAGCCTTTCTCAGAGGTGTTCCTACCAAGGACATTCTGGAGGCTGCCACTTGGAGCTCTGTGCATACCTTTTCCAAGCACTATAACCTCCCTTTGTACTCTAAGTCTAGGGCAGGCTTTGCCTCTGCTGTTTTGCAGGGTCTTCTAGCTGCTCCTTCTTCTTCATAACCTCCTCCCGTGTTCTCAGCTTTGGGATCCTACCCTACAGTTATGACTGCAACAGTGAAACACGAAGAACATAGTACAGTTGTGTATACCTACCATAAATGTAGATGTTCGAGTGTCTTCACTGTTGCAGTCGGTATTTCCCTCCCTCCAGACCCCTCTTTTTTCTTTTTTCTTACTTTGTTTCCTTTTCCACTACCTTTCTGGTGTATTTGTGTTTCCCTTGGGACACCTTTTGGTTTTATGGGGGCTTTTGACATCAGGGGCAAGAAAGGCTGGAGAAGATGGCGTCGGCTGTCAGCTTTATACCCATGCGTTCTGACGTCAGGGTACTTGCTGATACTGCCGATGCCGGACCCAGACTTTGAAATTCTGGCCGACCTCGGGCTGCCTGCCGGCAGGAGTACCCTACAGTTATGACTGCAACAGTGAAGACACTCGAACATCTACATTTATGGTAGGTATACACAACTGTACTTTTGCAACTCATTGCACAGAGGAGACTGGTTAGATGACATTTAATCATGTTCCGTATTACACACCTACTTCTGTAATACCTTTATGCAAAGCCTCTATATTGTTTTAGGTTGACAGTACATATTTAATAGTATCTTATTCCTCCAGGGAATGTACTAACATCCAGTGCGCATCACACATTACTGATAACTGTTTTTTGCTTTTGTAGTTCCTGTGTTTTTCTCTTTATCACCATTTTCTTTTATTAATGTTTCCTCTGCTATTCCATTTCTCACCATTTACAGCCATGCTTTGCTGGCTGTGGCAGTGAATGTAGTGCAGTAGTGGCAGCAGACACTTGCTTTCTCATCACCTGCTGGGTTCTCAGGGTCTCTAGGCCAATTTCATTTCAGAGAGGCACAGGTTATCTCTCAGTTTGGCAATCAGGAAGTCTCTCTGGTACCCCTTAGTTGTCTGTCCTTGGTCATGTGTTAAGCCTTCTCACCAAGAAAATCACCAAGGGGTCCCAATATGTTACCTGGCTGGAGGAATAAGGTCTGGTGACAGGCTTGGTGGACAGCCAGCTGGACAGTTACACTGGCAGACTGGTCCTAACCAGTGGTTCAACTATGGATAGGTCCAGCCATTAAGGCAGCCATTGAGATGACCAACCATAGATTGGGTGCAGCACTGTGTACCATGACATCCAACCGTACGATGACCCCACTCTATTCCCCCCATCATAGTGTTCACTGTATGCCAATCTCCTTCCCAGTTTGTAGCCCAGTCCCAATCACCAACTGTCCTCCCTTTTTCTATTTGTCTATCTCCTTTGTGTTCCCCTGCCCATTTATGTCAGCACCTCTCCTGTTGGTCTTTGTCTAGATTTTGTGTTTATTTTCCTTTCCTGGCACCTATATTCTCCTTGGCTTACCCATACCTTCCCCATGCTACTTCCCCCACACGTCTTGAAATTATAAAATGGGCACCTGCCCCCTTGCCAATATATATGTGTATGTGTGTGTGTGTGTGTGTGTATATATATATATATATATATATATATATATATATATATATATATATATATATATAAAACCTTGCTCCCACTCCCCATAGAACTCTTTCTTTCCCATTTAGTCTTTTATATGTTCCTCTGCTTGATCTTTTTCACTTTTGCCTGTCCTATATACTCATTCCCTTCCCATTTACAATATAACACAGTAAGGGTTTTACAGTATAGCCATTACCTGGGTTATCAGCTGTGCTCATAGTGGTGTCGTGTTGCATGTGTGAATGCACATCACTGCTAGCATGCAACATGCATGCTACTAGGTTCATAGGGTGTCCCAGTAATTATGCAACCTACTGTGTTTTCATCAGCAAATTCCCTGCTTATTGTGTCTCCATTGTACAACATCACTCCTACTAGAGAGTTAATCAGTGTCAAGCTGCATTGTGCTACTTTAACTTGAGCTATTTTGACCTTACACATTTTTTCCCGAATCCTACTATTGGTTAACAAGTTACTAGCATACAAATAACTTAGTAAAAACAGGAACACAAGCCCACAGACACAGTAGAATCCACTCACGACTTTTAATGAATCTTCACAAAGTAAACTTAAAGTGCTTTTCGTCTGCTCTCAAAGCAGACTTCATCAGAAGTGTTTTTTACAAAAACATTTCACAGTTTAAATAGTCTTTAGCACCAAAAACATGGGATAATTAAGACATTAAAGAAACACTACATAATTAATCGTGAAACATACACTAAGCTGAAAGTATAAACAAACTTACTCAAACATAAAAATGTATACTATGATTTAAAATAAAAATCACTTATACGTAAACACAAAAACATTCCCCAATGAGGTACTTAAAAGACATACTATTTGTCTAAGCAGACTTTCTAGTTTAAAAATACCACTAATAATAATTCAACTGTTTGGACCAGGATTGTCAATTCACAAAAAATATATATATAGTAATAAAATCAAATTAGACTTTTCAAAGCGTTGAACAACTCTAAAGCAAACATTTTATCTCAGCAAGCGCTTCAATTTCAGAATGATGCTGATGGAAGTAAATTCATTTAAGCCAGGAATATTGCCTGCATCTAATTTGATTTGCCACTTAAGTTCTAGCTCCTCTAACTTCAGGGGAAAAGGTCCCCCTCTAGTACTATATTCCACCTTGTCAATAGCTAAAAACTTAAACTTATGATCGCTGTTTAAATGGATATGTTCGGCCAAGGCATTACCAGGCTTATTACGATTAATAGCGTACAAGTGTTCGTACATCCTATCCCAGAGTCTATGCTCCATTTTCCCTACATAAAATGCAGGGCAACAGCTGCATCTGGCTAAGTAAATTATACCCTTAGAATTACAATTAAATCTATCCTTAAGTCTATACTTATGACCTGAGACCGAGAACGAATTGACTGTGTCAACATGTTTACAATAATTACAATTCTCACATTTAAACATACCACCTAGTTTAAATGATCTTGTTTGCTGTCTTTCCAGTAAGTCCTTGAGGTTCTTACCCCGTTTAAATACTATATTTGGAAAGTCACCGAATTTGTCAAATAGAGTCTGGTTACATCTAAAAAGTTCCCAATTCTTCTTCAATATATTCACACATAGGGAACTATGAACATTGAATGTGGTTATAAAACCACAAGACAATGGTTGGCCCTTTTCTGGTCCTGCAAAATTTTGTATAGATGATGCCAGAGTATCAAATCCTTGTAAGGTTGACCCTTCGATACATCTAAGTGCCAGTATCGGCTTAAAAATAAGCCTTTCCTTCTTATTATTGACCTCCTCTATAAGTGTGTCCAATAAGGACTCCGGGTAACCTCGGTGGAGGAATATTTTTTTTCAAAAATTGTCATTCATCATCGAAGTCGTCATCCTTAGAAATAATGCGGGAAGCTCTAACCAGTTGACCCTTAATAACTGCCCTCTTTTGATGAAAGGGGTGGCAACTGGAGAAGTGTAAAAAAGTGTTGGAATAAGTCTTTTTTCTGAATATTTTTGCTGTATTTAACATTCTGTTTTTCATCAGCAGAATGTCCAGATATGCTATAGACTCCGAACTAAAATTAGAGGTGAACTGAAGAAAATCAGTTGAACTATTAAAACTAACTAATAGATCGTCACCCACTTTGATGTCACCTTTTAGTAAAACAAAGATATCATCTAGGTATCTAGTATAATAGGCTATGGAGTTAGAGACAGTAGTGTTTTTGAATACATACTCAGACTCCCAGTATGCCATGACCAAATTGGCTATACTCGCCCCGCAAGGGGAGCCCATAGCCAGACCCACTTTTGTAAGAAAAACTGGTTGTTAAATATAAAAAAGTTGTTCGTAAGGACTAAGTCTAGCAATTCTGACACTAAGGAAACATCTCTGCTTGGAGCATTATGTTTTAACATCATAAGTGCCACCCATTCTGTGCCAGTTTGATGTGGAATACAAGTATACGAGTCCTTGACATCTATTGTCAAGAAATTGTAACTTTCAACATATTCTAAACTATTTATTTTAACTAGAAAAGACCAGGAATCTTTACAAATTTGTTCTTCAAGAACAACGTATTTCTGTTATAGTGAGTCTATAACTTTAGCACAAGCGTTTGTTGGGGAGCCCCGACCATCAACCAGAGGTCGCATAGGAGGATTAACCAAGTCCTTATGTATTTTAGGTATACCAAATAAGGTTGGACAAACCGGAAAGAGTGTAGTCATATAATTCAACATAGCTTGGTCAATGCGGCCCTCTATGAACAAGTCGTTAATACAGCTCTTAACCAAGTTGTAAGCTTTATTAACCTCAGACCTAGAACTTATTTGATATGCTTCCTTATTCAAAAGGTGATCCATCCTAACATTGTAATCTCTATTATCAAAAATTACCAAGCCACCCCTTTTATCAGGCTTGCATACCCTAATGTCCTGTGAGTGTATATATTCAATAAGCTCACGTTCAACATGATTAGTATCTGAGTTTGTGACTGGGCTATGTTTAACCATATGCCTAAAATCCAATTCACATAGTGACTCGAATGTTTGCAAAACGGGATGTAAAGGGGGATTGAATGTACTGGATGTATGGAACACATGCACTACATCTGAGTTTAAATTGTTTCCAAATAGAATTTGAAAGTTCAATTTTCTAGTAAATATTTTTAACTCAATGATCATTTTTACTAGATCAGCCCATTGGTGTGGTACATATGTCTGCCCCTTAGCTAAAAATTCCACTAGCGCACTAGAAATAACACTAGAAGAAAAATTAAACACTTTGAAGTCATTGTCTTTGTTAGATATAATCACAGGTCCTGGTTCGTGCAATTGAACATCATTTCCATCAACCAATGGAATATACATATTAAGGAGAACACCGACCTCAAGACCCACGTCGTGGGTTAACAGACTCGATGCAGCACTAGGAATAAGGGAACTGGAAGAAACCACCGTTGAGGAACTATTTTCCTCACTCGTGGAATCTTCCTCTACTGTCACAAAAAGTTCTTGGTGACCTTTGAATTGTTCCTGTTGGTATACTGATTCCTTTGTTGCTTCGGTCTGGCTCCTGTGAAATTGGCATGTTGAAAAACCTGTTTGCCTGATGTGTTATTATTGTTGTTAAACTGCTGTCTATTGTTGTAATTGTAGAACACACGTGGACCCTTCTGCAGTCTCTCACTCCTTCTAACCTCAGATATAGCAGCCCCCATAGGTGCTGGATCACTATTACCAGGCATTGGCTCTAAATCATCAGTAGGAGTAATACAGTCCATCAATAATTTCTGCCTGTTATTTTGTGTTGCTTGATATGAGCTAGGAATACCACTTTGACTCATGTCCATACCGGGTTGCCAAACCTGGGCAGATGAAGGCAAGGGATAAGCTGTACCTTGGCTGTAGGCCTTAGAATCCCGATCAAGTTTTTTACTTTTATTAGTTTCTAACTTACTCATATGCTGCTCAATGCTTGAAAAAATTCTACTGTATTCATATTTATATCTATTAAATTCTAAGTCATTGAGCACTTTCTTGTCAAGATCAAAAAACACTTTAGAAATGTCTTTAATCAACACCAAATAATGCTTGATCAATAGTTCCAAGAGTTCAAACCCTTGCCTATCGAACATTTGAACTAATTCAATATGAAACAAGGAGTCTTTGACTATACCCGTAGGGTACTGTGTTCTACGAAGACCTTTAGGGATCACTTTACGAGCCAAACATTCCCTAAAATAAGCTATTTCCAGTTGGGTTTTCTTTAATTTTAACAGGTGAGCATCTAATAATTTTAAATTAGTAACAATGTCAGTAGGGTTAGAAGCATGATTACCTCCAGCTGCTTGCATCCCATCAACAGGACGATGGTCCGATTTTACAAACGGAAATTTGTCCAAAAGCCAGTTTGTCAGTACCGGAATGTTACTACTGACATTGTGGAAACTGGTAGTCTCTTCTTGTCCATCAGTTGAAGGAGCTGGTTGAACATTCCTTATAGCCAAGTGCTGCTGTTGTGAAGACTGCAGTAGCTGGTTAGACGGTCGATCCGGGAATGGTAAAAACTGCCCAGCAGGTCCCTCAAGGATACACTCTACTACAGGTAATGAAGTAATGCCCGGTTGTATACCATCAGCAACAGCTGCCTGCTGTATCTGTTGCCGAGTGTTTGTATTTACCTGAACATCAGAGCTTGCCAATGGTTCCGTCTGATGTAAAGGCTGCCCAGCTGTCTTTGTCTGAAGGGAATTGTGTCCAACTCCTTATGTAGTTTGAGTTGGAAGGCTACAACCACCTTCTTTACCATGATCATCCACATCATTCACGCCATTGACAAAAACACTTTGCCCCAAATGTTGACCGCCTTCATGTTCGTTGCTCTGCATCTGGGAACCTAGAACAGTTTTTTGTGGATGCGGTAAAGACCGACAGCCTGGAAGCAGCAAATGAAGTGCCAGCTGATTTTGGTCTAACTGGTCGAGCCTCGAACAAAGGGACTTGATTTTAGTTGCCAAAAGGTCAATAATATCATTAACAGCAAAGAAGAAGAATTACCATCCAGGTTTGGAGGTTCAGTGTCCATAATAGCGTTACTCGGTTCCTCCTGCATGAAAAGGCTCTAACTGGAATTGGGACTAGATGCCATACAAACAAACTCTTTAAATCAATGAAGGCACAAATAACTTAGTAAAAACAGGAACACAAGCCACCAGGCACAGTAAAATCCACTCACGACTTTTAATGAATCTGCACAAAGTAAACTTAAAGCACTTTTCCTCTGCTCTCAAAGCAGACTTCATCAGAAGTGGTTTTTAAAAAGCATTTCACAGTTTAAATAGTCTTTAGCACCAAAAGCTATGGAACTCCCTTCCTTTAACTATCAAAACTGTGACTAACCCGCACTCCTTCAAAACCTCTATAAAATAATATTTCAACAAAGGTTCATAGGTTGGTACTAGGCTATCGGCCCTAGGGCCTATACAAGCCTAGCCATAACAATTCCCTGGCTATTTCTTCCCACACTATTTACTTCACTGGACCCCTGTCTAGCAGAGCGACTGACATGATCCCCGGGGTGAATTTCCTTTCTCCCATACAATCATCAAGGTTCCTTTTGAAGAGGGCCAAAGAGGCACTCTGCTTGACATGTATGGGCAGTCTATTCCAGAGTCTGGGGAGTCTCTGGGTCAGGAACCTATCCCTCCAGCATGTTTTGTTTATTGTGATGACAAGGTTTAGATCCCTGGAGTGTGTGGCTCTGAGGGATTGGGATTTCTTTAAGTGTAGCATGTCCAGCAGCTCTGGCTTTGACATGGCCTTGTATATTAAGCAGATATCGCCTCAGATTATATGATATGTGACAGAGTATAGCTGGAGTTTTTTAAGGTGGTCAGCATAGGGCATCTGCTTTGGGCCTGTGATTCTTTTAGTGAGGTATTTCTGCGGCCTTTCCAGTTGTTGCAGAGGTCTTGAGAGGTACATACCAAATGGGGCATTGTATTCTATAATGGGTCTAATGAGGGACAATGACCTCCTATTTTCTGGATGAAAAGCCCTTAGTGATGAGGTGTGCCACATATAAGGATTTCCTGACTGTTGTGGCGATGTGGTTATTGAAGGTGAGACCACTGTCCACCTATGTCCCTAAGTCTCTTATCACACTTTCAGTGTTTAGTGTACTGCCACCTATGTGGTAATTCACGGGAACATGTTTTTTCCCAAACGGGATAACTATACATTTCTTGGCACTGAGCTTGAGCCCATGGCTCTGGCACCAAGCATCTGTTTCTGTAAGGCCCTTTTGTAGAGTATCCACATCATTTGGGTATTCAATAATTGCTCCCTGTTTGCAGTCATCTGCAAACTTTGTTAGCCAGAGTCCCTTAGTGTTGGTCTGTACTTCAGAGAAGTAGTTGCCGAACAAGAGAGGTCCCCGGACTGTACCCTGAGGTACTCCACTTGTCACTTGTCTGGAGCTGGATTTGGAGTTAGCTACTTTTACAATGTGGGTTTTGTCAGTAAGCCAGTTGGCAAACCATCGAGTGATGTAGGGATTAATGCCCAGCTTAGTGAGTTTATCTATGATTCCAGAGTGGGGGATGGTGTCAAAGGCCTTGGCGAGGTCCAGATAGGCTGTGTGGATTGCCTTACCCTCGTCCACGGTTCTGGAGACTGATTCGAAGAAGTCAATCAGGTTCAGGAGACAGGATCATCCCTTCACGAACCCAAACTAGGTAGGGTCCAGTGTTTTAAGGTTGCCAATGTCTTTGTTTATAAGTTCCATGATAATACGTCCCATGGCCTTGCAGATCAGACTCGTCAGACTGATGGGGCAGTAGTTCCTGGGATCCAAGGAGGGTTTGCTCCTGTACGAGCCCAGGCTGAGGAACTCTCATACCTTTTTCTACCTCTACTCTCTCTCTCTATCCCCACTACTAACTTTAACCTCCCTTCCTCTACACATACCCCTCTGAGGTTACACTCATACCTTTTCCACATCTATTCCTACTATCCCCCTCTATCACACCTTACCCTTGTCTACTCATACTATTCTATGCCTTCTCCAATATAATCTGTTACCATATTTCATGACCTCTGACATATTAATAATCATTATGATAATCATCTATTATGTAAATAATGCTACATCTTCCTATGATCAAGCTATCCATCTAATTTATGCGTGAACACTACAACTTTATTATGTCTGTTGAGTTTTTATTCTGACAAACTAATGTGTAGTTTTTCAAATTTTGTGCTTGAATGTTATGTCTTTATTATGTCTGTCTAGTTTTTCATTCTGTTAACCATACGTATCTGGAGCTTTTCTCCCCGGGCTTCCACTGAAAATGGATACTTCATAACCCAGATGGAGTTTCCCTGTAAACAAATGCCAAATAAATAAATAAAATCCTTAAGGGGTTATTTACATATACCACATGGGCCTCCATTAAAGGAAGTTTGAGGTATCACATAGTGAAAACTCCGTTTACTATCATAATTTCAAATGACACTCAGTCGACCGCACTATGTTCGACAACAGAAAGTCAAACACGGCAATGTCGAACTTCAAAAGCAAGCCTAGGAATGAGTTTTAACATGGATCAAGATAGGGGCGAGGTTTGTAGTTCGGCAATAGCAGTGAACCCCTATCTCGACCCATGTTAAAACAAGTTCCTAGGCTTGCTTTTGAAGTTTGACATAGCGGTGTTCGACTTTCCATTGTTGAGCATAGTGTGATCAACCGAGTGTCATTCGAAATTATGATAGTAAACCGAAAACTCTAGCTTGGCTGGATTTTTCTTGTAGTATGTATTGAGTAGTTTTTGTGGCCATTTTACTCTTTGGTTTGGTTATTTTCTTGTTCTTGCCTCTTTCAGAACTGATAAGACATCCAGGGAGTACGATAGAATGAATGGAGTCAGTATCCAATCTTCCAAGCTGTTAGCATGAGAGCCCTCAGATTAGAATGTATGATGGACCCCTTGTTGTGGGTTAGGGGTCTGTGATTGGTGAGAGGGTTCTGGGCCCACTGAGAGTCAAGAGAAGGGAGTATCAATGTTGCCTTTGCCAGAAGTGAGCAATTAGTATTATTTTTGGCCTGTCTGACCACAACTTCAGCAGCACCCTGGAGATGATTCTTATCTGTGGAAAGGCATATAGAAAGAAGTTTGTTCTCCATGACCATCTCTGCTAGGTGTGCAAGCAGAATATCTTTAGCTGTGTGTTTTCTATTTAACACAAAAGATCTATCTCTGGTACCCACTAGTGGTGTATAAGGTCCAAAAAAGACTTCCCTTTTCCACATTCTTTGACTAAGCTCTAGGAGAGTTCTGCTTAGGGAGTCTGCCAGCAGACTCTCCTAACCAGGGATGTAAGATGGTGGGAATGTTACGTTCATTTGCTGGGCAGCTAGCCAAAGATGCATAGCTAGTCTACATTGGGATATGAATACATCCTCCTCATTTGTTTATGTCATGATTGTGATATTGTACAGATTTGAAGTGGTCCTGGGGATAGCTTGCCTTTGAATGCTTTCATAGCCAGGATGACTGTCACAATTTCCTTTTAGATGATGTATTCAGTTGCTTGCTGCCATTCCCAAATCCCTTGGACTCTGACGTGTCCCAGATGAACCACCAGGCTCTGTCAGAGCAGTCAGTTGTCAGGATCAGTGTTGTCTCTGGCAAGAGGATGATTGCACCAGAGCTATTGTGAGCACTCTCATCCCTACATGGAATATTCCTTTTTAGACAGCAGAGTAGATGGATCATGGTTTCCAGGGGCTGCTGATGCTGAGCACAAATGTTCTTTAGGAAGGGATACACATGTTTGCAGGAGGCAAGCCCACCCTGCACCCCCTCAACCCCTGCTACTTATATATTCCAACTTTGAGATCACACCACTGTGGAGAAAGGATCAACACCCCAATCTCCATTGTGCCAGAAACCCACACAGTTCAGCTTCCGGCAAAAAAAAAACACTGTTTCATTTCTTTTTGCTGGTTCAAGCATACAAGATTTGAGCATTTGTGCTTGATATTGTAAGCTTTGAGTTTTTTCAGAACTTGAGCTTTTAAGGGGGAAACCTTAAGAACCACTCCAACATTCTGATACATAGCTCTGACAAGTGGATCATTATAATGCAAAAAGCCATGTAACCTAGGGCCCTGATAAATTGCCTTACAGTGATGGTTCATTGCTCTCGGAGATATTCAAAAAGAAGTTAACGTGTTCCTTTGGGAGGAATGCCATCTATAAATCTCTGCCTTCTATTGAACTGAACCTATGGCTGCTCTCAGGAAAGTAGCCTTTGTGCTTGAGTGGAGTTGTGACTTCTGGAATGTGAGGGTCAGACCTATCTTCTGAAAACAATCCATGGTGATTTTTATTGCCGTCAGTTATTAAGGGTGACTTTGCCTGAATCAGGCTCATCCTTTTAAGAGTAAATGTGGATCCCTTGTGTCCTGCAAAAGGCAATGACTGGTGCCAGACATATAGGTTCATAGGTGTGTACTAAACTAATGGCCCTAGAGCCTTTACAAGCCTAGTCCATAGGATTACCCTGGCATCGTGCCACCCGACCTTAGTTCCCAGTGCCTCTATTGAGTAGAGCCACTGGAGTGATCCCTGGGGTGAATTTTCTATTTCCCATGCACTCATCAAGATTTCTCTTGAAGAGGGCCAGTGAGGTGCTCTGTTTGACATGTATGGGACGTCTATTCCATACCATGGGCAGTCTCTGTGTTATGAACTTGTCCCTCCAGCACATTCTGTTGATTGTGGTAATGAGGTTGAGGTCTCTGGAGCATGTGGTCTGGTGATATTGGGATTTCTTTAGATGTAGCATTTCTAACAGAGCTGGGTCAGACATGGCTTTGTAAGTCAAGCAGAGATCACCTCTAAGTAGGCAATATGAGACAGAGAATAGTTGGAGATTTTTGAGTCTGTCCATATAGGAGAAGTGTTTAAGGCCTAGGATCCTCTTTGTGAGGTACTTTTGCGACCTCTCCAGTTGTTGCAGGTGTCTAGTGAGATACATGCCAAATGAGGCATTGTACTCAATGATTGGCCTAATGAGGGAAGAGTAGAAGGAGACAATTTATTTATTTATTGTATTTATTTACATTTGTTGACCGGGAGTGTCCGACTGGGCATAGGTCCATTTTCAGCGGAGGCCCGGGGAGAAAAGCTCAACAGTTAAAATATACAGGCAGTAGTTACATTGGATTTACATAGCAATTAACAATTTGATAAACATAGCAATTAAAAATTACAAACATAGTTACAGATAAAGAACATCAATAGACAACTACAAGGCCTTCTATAATTCAATGACCTCTTTCTTCCTGGATGCAAAACCCTTAGTAATGAGATGTGCCACACTGAAGGACTTTCTGACCACAGTGTCAATGTGGTGGTCAAAGAAAGGTTGCTGTCAACCTGTGTTCCCAGATCACTTATAACGCCTTCTGTGTTCAATGGACTACCATCGATGTGGTAATTCATGGGAACTGGATTTTTATCAAAGGGGATGACGACACATTTCTGACATCAGTCGTTGGTCTCAGTGAGGCCTTTCTGTAGGATGTCAACATCACTTGGGGAGTTATTAATTGGTCCCAACTTGCAGCTGTCTGCAAACTTTGTCAGCCAGAGTCCCTTTGTATTGGCCTGGACTTCAGAGAAGTAGATACCAAACAGGAGAGGACCCATGACTGAATCTTGTGGAACTCCACTCGTGCCTGGTAAGCAGTCTGACTTGAAGTCAGTTAATTTCACACTGTGGGTTCCATCTGTGTGCCAGTTTGCAACCCACCTAGTGATATAGGGGTTGATGCCTAGCTTAACGAGTTTTTCTATGATTCCTGTGTGGGGAATGGTATCAAAGACCTTGGCCTGATCAAGATAGGCTGTATAAACCACCTTGCCTTCATCCACAGCTATGGAGACTGACTCAAAGAAGTCAACCAAGTTGAGCAGGCATGATCTACCTTTCACAAAACCAAACTGTGTGGGATCCACAGCTTGGCGATTCCCTATATCCTTGTTTATTAGGTCCATGATGATGTGTTCCATAGCTTTGCATATCAGACTCATCAGGCTAATGGGGCAATAGTTCCCAGGGTCTGTAGTCACTCCTTCTTTGTGGAGAGGGATGACTGTAACAGTGCACCATTCAATAGGGACAAAGCCTGAGGTGAGGCTGTGATTGAACAGGGCACACAGATGAGGTGCCAGTTCACTCTGTAGTTCATGTTTAACACAGCCAGGGATATTGTCAGGTCCCGTAGAAGCTGTATACTTGGCCTTGGACAGTGCTCTTTTAATCTGTGCAGCAGTAATACTGAGTGCCTTGCAATCTACTGGTATTGTTATTGGTCCTTTGGGAGGGAGGGGTAAAGTTGGCACTGAATCTGTTGACCAGTATATTGGCAATATCGTTTGGCTCGGCATAGGAGGTACCATTGTGCAGTAGCTCAGAAAAAATCTGGGTATTGCCATGGAGATTCTTTACATAACTATAGAAGGCCTTGTGGTTGTCTTTACTATCTGCTGCAATTCTGTTTTCATAGCTAGCTTTAGAGGATTTGATGAGGGATCTCAACTTTTTGTTGACATTGATAAGGGAGTTTTTCCAGTCTTGGGACATCACCTTATTCTGCATCAGTTTCCTCCTTCTGTTTTAGAGTTTGTTTATGGCAGAGGACCACCAGATTGGCTTCCTTTTTTTGGAGGAAAGCAGCTTGGTTCTATTGGGTATGGTGAGATCCATCCATTTGTGTACATGTTCATACAGTGCATTGGTGTATGATTCAGCAGTCATGCAACTATTCTCCATTTGCATGGGTGCTGTGAAGTAAGCCACCTCTGTTTTTAGGAGCCCAAAGTTAGCTTTGGAGAATTCTTTCATGGTGGTTACCTTTGGGGTGGGGTTGTGGGAGGGATGTGGATTTCCAAGGTGATTAGTTTGTGGTCAGATCACGAGGAATTGACTATTGGTGTTGAGCAACGATCGCCCATGTTAGTAATGACCATGTCAAGGATGTTGCTACCTCTAGTTGGGGTAAGAATGAGCCTGTCCAGGGCATTGGAATTATTGAATTCCAGGAAATGTTGGGCAAGTGTATTGGTACATGATTAGTTTTCCCAGTTAATGGAGGGGTAGTTGAAGTCGCCCAGCATGAGTAAAGATTCTGGGAGCAGTGCATAAGCCAAATTGTAAGACACTTAACTGATAATGTAATCCACCATTTTTGTGTTCCTGCACATTGGAATATGCAGGCAGACATCCTTCAATCCCAGAGTCACCATTCATATCCGTGGGAAGATAAGGGACAGTAATATTTGAAACATTAACATCTTGAATTTTGGTACCACTAGAAACTTTTTAAGCCTTGAGAGATCAAGGATGGGCTTCCAGGTACCTTCTTTCCTGGGGATAAGAAAAACTGAGAAAAACCCTTTGCCCTCTTCTTCTGGAGGCACTCTTTAAATGAAGCCCTGAAGTAAGAATGGTGGAAGAAGTTTCTGTTGTAGTGTTGGTGGAAGAGGAATCCCTAGAAACTGAGGGAATTTTTTCCAGACTTTTATGGCATAACCCATTCTTAGTCTATACAACCCATTTGTCTTGTGTTACGTCTTCACAATGAGAGTAGAAGGGGGATAGTATTCCTGCCAGCTGGAGGGGGTTGGGGATGTTGGGAAGGAGGAGGGAGGTGCTAAAAATAATCACAGCTGCTCGCTCCCTGATTGGATCAGGATCCTCAAATCTCTCAGGTCCTCAGTGTTGTTCAGTGTGACATTTTCTTTGCTGTCTGGGCCTTTTTACCCCTAGCTGCTTTTTTTTTTCATGTTTAGACAGACAATGCCAAGACTTAGAAGGATAGCGTATATCATATCCAAGAGTGGGAGACAGGTAAAATTATTTAACAGATTTCATCTGTTTCCCTTTCTTCTCCAGTTTTTCAAACAGTAGTCCAGCTGAGGGTCGAAAAGCTGGTCTGAGAGAGGTTATGTCCACAGCCAGGCATGTCTCAAGTGAGTGACGTCAAGGCAGCCACCCTACATGAGATATCTAAGGCATCATATCTGCATTGGGGAGAATGTCTGGATACCTGGAAAGCAATGTTACATGGGAGATGAATATCCCATCACTCTGGAGGCTGTCTTGGACCCCCTCTGCCTTGGTTTTAATTTGTTTCCTGCAGTGACTAGAGGTATTCAAGATTGTGGAACTCACATTTAAGAACCCTTATCACTAGAGTGTCTCATGTTTAAGTTTTCGTACCAAATCTGATAAGCAATCTGCTTTCTGTATTGTTTGGTAATGGGTTCTTAGATGTATGACCCCCAGCTCCCTTAGTGGATTTGTAGACACCACTGCTGGGTCTGCCAGTGGGTTTTTATAGGTTCATAGGTTTATAGGTAGGTACTAGGCTATCAGCCCAAGGGCCTACGTAACTCTTGCCAACAAGGTTCCCTGGCTTACGCCACCCAAGAAAGTTATTTTCCTGTGCCACTGTCGAGCAGAAACACAGAAGTGATCCCCGGGGTGTATTTCCTATTTCCCATCAACTCTTCAGGATTTTTCTTGAAGAGTGCTAATGAAGAACTTTGCTTGACATAGATGGGTAGCCTGTTCCAGAGTATGGGAAGTCTCTGGGACAGGAATCTATCCCTTCAGCATGTCCTGTTTATTGTGGTGACAATGTTTAGGTCCTTAGAGTGTGTAGCTCAGAGGTATTGGGATTTCTTTAGGTGTAGCATGTCCAACAGCTCTGGATTTGACATAGCTTTATATGTTAGGCAGAGATCACCTCGGAGTAGGCGATATGCTGTGGAGTAAAGCTGGAGTTTTTTGAGGCGGTCAGTGTAGGGCATTTGTTTGAGTCCAGTAATCCTCTTTGTGAGGTACTTCTGTGGCCTTTCCAGCTGCTGCAGATGTTTTGCGAGGTACATTCCAAAAGGGGAGTTGTACTCTATAATGGGTATAATGAGTGTCGAGTAGAGGGGAACAATCTCATTACAGAGAATTTCTGAATCTTTCTATTCCTAGACCTTTGGTCCTACCAGTGCATGCTGTCTTGTTGGATGTGTTTATAGAGGTGCTTATGTGACACCAGCACCCTATAGCATAAGTCAGGCTTCCTGAGACCAGGAGGAAGGAATTCATGGTACAATGATGCATCTTAAACACAGCCAACAAGACAACATGCACTGGTTGGACCAAAGGTCTAGGAATAGAAAGATTCAGAAAAATTTGTAATGAGATTGAACCTTACCGAATTTCCTGCATTCCCAATTGAAGACTTCCTTCACAGGTTCATAGGTGTATACTAAGTTAATGACCACTGGGATGTTCACAAGACTAGCCATGCAACCCAAATGCATCCCATGAGTTTTTGTGCCTTAGAGGTTATTTTAATGGTTGTATGGTAGTTAGAGCCTGATTTAACATCTGCTTCTGTACATCAGAGACACAGGTGTCAGACCAAGGGGTGAATTTCTGATTTCCCATCCAGTGGTCCAGGTTGCGCTTGAGTAGGGCTAGGGAAGGGCTCTTTATCACATGTATTGGAAGCCTATTCCAGAGAATGTGGATTCACTGAGATACATACTTGTCCCTCCAACATGTTCTATTTAAAGTCACAAGCAAAGTTTATTAGCTCTTGTAACTCTGGTGCTGTTCAATTTTCTGATACACAAGATCCATCAGAATGAAATCCAAGGACGCCAGGCATAAATTGCATCTTCGCAGTCTGTAGAAAACACAGTATAGAGAAAGAGCTTTGAGTTGATCTGCTTAGGCTACTGTGCTTATGCCCTGTATTGTTTTGGTGAGGAACCTCTGTGGATTTTACAGCTGTCGCATGTGCATGATTAGGTAAATACCAAAGAGGACGTTATACTCAATGATGGTTCTAGAGATGGCTGAGTACAGTGGCACAATGACTTCCCTAGACCTAGATGCCATGCCCTTACTGATAAGCTGAGTGGTATAGAATGATTTTCTAATGACCTTGGACACATGTTGGTCGAAAGCCATGTTACTATCATTGTGAGTACCCAAATTCCTGACTACTGTGTCAACTCTTATGGATGTTTTATTCTTCAGGTAGTTTCCCTGGGTGGACAGCTTCCCCAAAGGTACTATTATGTATTTCTTGGCACTGAGGTTTAAGCTGTGGCTTTGGAATAGTCAATTTGTCTGTGTTACAACTTCCTGCAAGATGTTAGTATCCTGGGGGGTTCTCTGTTGGATCCCAGCTAGCAATCATCTGCAAAATTGATAAGCCAGAGGCCCTTGACATTTGCCTTAATTTCTGAGAAATAGATGGCAAAGGAAGTGTTCCCAGCACAGAGCCTTGGGGGCTTCATTGGTGACCCACCTCTTTTTAGAGGTGGTCTCTCTAACTCTAACCTCCCTGGTCCTGTCTATAAGCTACATAGGGGTGTATGCCTAATTCCATGAGTTTGTTTACAATGCTCGAGTTGGGTATTGTATCAAATGCCTTACCTAGGTCAATGTAGGCAGTATGCACTGTTTTTCCCTCATCCATTGCCTTGCTGACTTTTTCAAGAAAGTTTACCAGGTTCAATAGGAAAGACCTGCCTTTGACTAAACCAAACCAGGCTGGAACCAGTGTCTGAAGGTTTCTCATGCTATTGTTAATCATTTTCATGATAATTCTTTCCATGGCTTTGCATATGAGACTAGTCAGATTAATAGATCTGTGGGTCCCAAGATCTGTTGGTGGTCCACCTCTGTACAGAGGAATGGCCATTGCAGTCTTCCATTCACAAGTTATGAAGCCTGTGTGGAGGTTATGGTTGAATGTTGATACCAGTGGCCCTGATAAGTCACACCAGGTTATTTAGGAGGCATCCTGGGATATTATCAGGCCCCATTGAGGCTGTATTCTTGGCCTTAGAGAGCTTATCTAAGACCTGCTCCCTACTGATACTTGGAGGGATTGTGTTTGATGACATTTTCTGGGGCTAAAGCTGGAGCTGATTTTGTTAGCCAAAAGATTTGTTATATCTTTTGGTTCTGTGAATGTGGCTCCATTTACCTTCTGTTCGGTACACTATTGTGTGCTGCCTTTGAGGTTTTGAACATGGCTAAAGAAGGCCTTATGATTGTTCTTGGCCTGTGACAATATCTTTACATCAAAATTTGATTTGCTGGACTTAATTAGATCTCTTCGTTGTCTATTCAGTTTGATGAGAGACTTTTATCTTTTCTGTCGTTCTTTCCTAATTTTAACTCTGACTTTTGTTCTTTTATTGTACATCTTGTTTAATTTTGGATTCCACCAGAGCTGTTTACTTTTTGAAGTAGTTTTGGGCTTACTTCAGGTAGGCACAACAGCTTCCATGCAATCGTTAATATGGTTGTAGAAAGCTTCTGTGAATAATTCAGCATAGGCTGCTGTGTTATCTGGGTGTGGTGGGATTTAAAATTTTGACAGGTTATCACTTAATAAAAGGTAGTTTGTCTTCAAGTAGTTTAGTAGTTTCTGACTGTTTCAGGGTTTGCTGGAGTTACAGAATTGATTCTTACTTCAAAAAAGACTGTTTTGTGGTCTGACCTCATCAAAGAGGACACAACACTACCAGGGGTGAAAGCTTATCCCATATTTGTGAGTACCAGCTCCAGTATGTTTGTACCTCTGGTAGGTATCTGCACTAAATGGTTCAGGGTGTTTTTGTTTAAACAGTCTAGAAATTTCTGGGCATGCAAATTGTGGGTCCTGAAGCATTCCCAATTTACTTATTCTGTGAAGTGTGTCTCCAAATAAGAGATCATCAGAAGGTGAAGCTGGGGATAGGGTGTCATTTGAATCAGAGTCTGAGGAGATAGGTGTTTCACATAAACTAATTCCTCCTCATCCTCTGATGCTGTGGAAACAGAATGTTCCTGGGGCAAAAGTCTTTTTTAATTTTTCCAGAGAACATTCCTGGTTCAGGATCCTTTTCCTGGGTAGGTTGCCTGGTCCTCATGAAGTCCTGGGCCAGCATGACTAAGTCCTGTGAAGATACCTGGGAGGATGAGGCAGTGGGCTCAGACAGTGAGAGCTGGGGCAAACCTGAGTGCCTCCTAATAGGCATCAGACCTGGGGACTGCAAAGGTGCCTCAGCTATGCTGATGACATCAACTTTTGTCAAGACTCTAGAACATCCTTGGTGTACCCTACATTCTTCTCCTTTGGACACTGATCCTTGCAGTTCTTGAGGCCTGGGATCCAGTGGATGCCATAATGTGCAAAGGTCCTGCCCTACTAAAATCCATATGCTGCTGAAGGGACTCAACCCTACATTCAATAGTTTTAGAAATACACATAACAGAATGGATGGTTGCAAATGTCATTCTGTGGACCTAAGCAAAAAAGGCATTATGAGTGAAAATTCCACAAGAAAAGTAGGTGTTAACTTTCTTGAACATTAACAAGAAGCATTCACAAAAAGTGGAGAAAAAATTACCCGCACTGCGGTACTCATCTGAGGCTTCTTAGTCCTCTAGTAGTTTAAGCTGACCAATGAACTTATGATGCTAAGAAAAGTATTGTGGTACATTGGACTACACAGCAAAAACGTATTGGGGATAGTGCCAGCTGATATCTTCTTTATATCACATCAGTGCCCTGTGGGCATCTGCCAGCTGGTCAGCTGAAAGACTCTGGTATTCAAAGCCAGTTGTGGGTTTTTAAAAGGCAAGAAGTCCAAAGAATCAGTACTGCAACATTGACTATGATGTTTATCTGATGCCTTCTTCAATGACTAAATTCTCCAAGAGAAACTTTGATATGGGTTACAAGTGGCAAATCTTAAGGCACAGACCATTTTCTGGGGGTCCATTTCTGAGAATTAAACTATCTTGTTTGAGGATAGAATGAGTATCAACTGGAATGCAAAAAGAGCAAACTTCATTGATGAGTTTGGAACAGATGGAGCAGGGATGGATGGTTGGTTATACCATATGGCAAAAGTAGAAGAGGTATGGATTGAGGTCTTATGGAGACATCCTTTATAAGACTGAAGGCTCTCAAATGAGGAAAAAACAAACATTAGTAAGATAAACCAAACAAAAACAATGTTACTTAAGCACTAACAAAGATCATGAACTGTTTTCAGTGGAATCAGTTTCTTTAGTAATAACTAATTTTACTAGATGATTGTAGGGTTCCTATCAGCAGACTGAAGAAGCATGTTTTCGAATGCATCTTGGTCAAACTGACAAAACCAAAACCGCAAAATATCGAAGCAGCATGTAAGCGTATTCTTTCCCTGGGAAAGAATTTGCTTGGCCGCTTCGGTACTTTGCTGTTTTCGGCACTGTAGTGTGGTCTCGGAGTTGGTATATTTAAGTAGGGGGGTGTGGGGGGGGTGAAGCCCCCCACTTATTCTCATGTTTTAATATGCTTTCTTTTTTTTTTTTTTTTTTTGTTGGAACAGCGATATTTTTCGCTTGGAAAAAAAAATCGCTGTTCTGACAGCTCGGTTTTGTAAGCTTTTGCTTATATGGGGTCGATTAATCACCATTCGCTTACCTAAGCGTTCGGTGATCTAATATAGACCCGATTGTAGGCTATCTGTGTCTACTTTCCATTGTATAAAATCACCTACTAACAACTGAACCTCAATAGCAACACATAGCTATGAAATGATCCCATCAGCTGTATGTCTTGGTGAACCAGGAGGTACATATACATAAACCACTTCTACAGACTTTATCTTGTTAACTTGGTAGATAAAAAACAGCAGGTAACTCCAAATGGGGGTTGACATACGTGTAGAGAAAGGGAAGAGGGAAAATAATTTGTGCATAAGAGTGCCTCCAGCACTCAGTAAGATTTATCATGCCTGCTGATAGAGAAAACTACCGCAATATTCTAAAAATCTATAGTGTAAGGTAAAGCCACGTCTCATTAACAATTAAAATGTCAGTCTTGTAATGGAATAACCAGGTATGAAGAATGCCATCTATATTACACCATCTATTTGTACTGATATGGGCAGTTCTGAGATCTTCAGTAGTTTGCAGATCATTCTCAAGCCCTATACAGTACCATATTGTCAATACTTAGACCAATACTGAGAGACTGAGATGAACATCAGCACACTTAAGGACAGCATTTCTAACATAGTAGCTATAATATTTAATCTTGTGGGGCAGACAAGGCCAGGAATTTATAAGGCCATATATGTTCTTAAAGTGTAGTTTAGGCATTTCATTTACTGACAATGCATAAGCTGCTGATATGAGGTAGAGTAATACAATTTCCAACAAAGAAGAATTTGCTTTAAAGAAGACAGTGCTAGATTTTAGGAAAATATAGATGAACAGTTTGATATTTCACTTACTAAAGAAAAAAGGAATGCACAAACTAGAAGTGTGATGATCAACATTAAAATGCACTGTAGTGATCTCAGACTGACTAGCTTGGGCAAACATAAGATTACCATCATTAGGAAAAACAAGGGGTGGGGCAAAGGCCAAACATATGATTACCATTGTTTGGATAAACACGGGGCGTGGGCAAAGGCCAAACAGTAAGTGTAGTTGGAGCAACTGGGAGGGGAGAACTTATCCAAACCTCTCACTCAATGGGATAAATACCTAAGCCAGTACAAGTAATCTGATTACTCTCCAGATTTCTAAGATGTTGTAAACAAAGAGTTTTGAGCATATTATACAATGCCTTCAGACCCCAAATGGAGGGCTACAAAGACAAAGTAGGTGGAGTTTCAATATTTATCAAAGACATACACACCTCCAGGTTGGTCAAACGGTATAATGCATAAGAGACACTCCAAGTGCAGTTAACTGTTAACAAAACACCTGTTCAAATCATAACTAGCTACAGACCTCCAACCATGACTCAGGACGCCCACTCCACTTTTCTGGGCTTACTTGAATCCATCAAGATTCAACCCTCTATCCTGATCCTGGGTGACTTTATCTAGCTACCCATAGAGTGGAAAACCTATTCTAGCCCAAACATGAATGCCCAGAGATTCCTCGACTTCGTCAATGCCAATGCATTGGATCAGCTGGTCAACACCCCATACAAGAGGTGAAAATATCCTGGACCTGGTCCTAACCAACATGAGTAGCCACTGTAGCACTCCTAAAGTGTCATCCTCCTTGGTAAGCTCCAACCATACAGTGATCAATTTTGAAGTCACTATCTCCCCTGAACCCCCCCCCCCCCCTGTCAGGGTCAAACATAAAAACTTTTCCAAAGCTGACTATAATCTCCTCAGAGCAGGTATAAGCAGCTTCACAGCCACCGTCCCTTCAGTTGAAACTAGCACTAATGTCCAAGCCTACACCAAAAAACTATATGAGCACCTACATAGCTGTATAGACTCAGCAATACTTGACAGGAACAAATATTCTTCCTCAAGGAAGAGTAAACCTGTCTGGTGGACAGCACCATAAACAAACTCTATAACAGAATGAAAAAATTGCTGTACAGGGCAAAGATGGAGCAGGAGCCAAGTTGGAGGCAATCTCTCCTTTGTCTGAACAAGCAAATAAGGTTACTGGTGAAATCCTCTAAGGCTAACTTCGAGTCCATATTGGCCACATCCACAAAGGACAATCACAAGGCCTTCTCCACATATGTCCAATCTCAAAGCAATACCCAAATCTGCTCTGAACTGGTGGTGAATAACACCGCACTCCCAAATGCCATAGATATAGCCAATCTGCTGGAAGACAGGTTCATTGAAAACTTCACCCCCCTGTCCCACCAATTAGTAAACCAGGACACTCCCAGCACCTGCCCCCTTCTCCTCATCACCAGGGAGCAGGTCCTTAATGCCTTCTCAAAGGCAAAAAATACAGCCTCCATGTAACCCATTAACATCCTTGGCTATATCCTACATGAACTCAGGCATGAGCTCTCAGCTCCATTAGACACCCTATTCAATCAAAGTCTGAGCACCAGCTTCATCTCAGCTGAATGGAGGACAGCCACTGACATCCCTCTACACAAAGATGGAGCATCCACTGACCCAGGCAATTATAGGCTCATCAGCCTAACTAGCCTGATCTTCAAGGCCATGGAATGCATTATCATGGACCTTATAAACAAGGACATTGGCAACCTTCAAACACTTGACACCACACAGTTTGGTTTTGTCAAAGGAGATCATGCCTGTTAAACTTGGTTGACTTTTTTGAAACAATCACCAAAGCCATGTACAAGGGGAAAGGCAGTGCACACTGCCTACCTTGACCTACCCAAAGCCTTTGACAATATTCCTCACTCAGGCATAATAGATAAACTCTCCCAGCTAGGCATCAACTTGTATGTTACCAGATGGGTATCTAACTGGCTCTCTGATAGAACCCACTCAGTCAAAGTAGGGGAATTCACCTCTACTAGTAGACCCATAACAAGTGGTGCACCCCAAGGATCAGTCTGGGGCCTCTACTGTTTGGGATATACTTTTCTGAGATGCAAGCCAAAACCAGTGGTCTGTGGCTGACCAAGCTTGCAGATGACTGCAAGCTGGGTGCTGTCTTAAATTGCCCTAGTGATGTGAACATCCTCCAAGAGGGCCTTACCCAAACTAATGACTGGTGCCAGAAGCATGGCCTCAAACTGAATGCCCAGAAGTGCATCATTATTACCTTTGGGGAAAATGGTATTCCCACAAATTATCACATTAATAACAATGTACTAAGCATGCAATCAGTCGTGAGGGACTTGGAAACCCAGGGTGATAGCAACCTGACTTTTGACCACCAAATTGCCTTCATTGCACAGAAGGCTTTCTACATGGTTCACCTCATAAATAATGGTATTTCATCCAGGAACAAGGAGGTCATAACATCCCTGTACTCCTACCTTATCAGACCCATTATCGAGTACAATGTCCCCTTTGGCATGCACCTTGCCAAGCACATGCAGCAGTTGGAGAGACCACAGAGGTTCCTGACCAGGAAAATCCAGGGTCTCAAACACCTATCCTATACAGATAGGCTAAAAGCCCTGTCCCTCTAATCAGTCTCATACAAACTGCTCAAAGGTGACCTATGTCTGGCATATAAGGCCATTTCAGACCCAGCCTTGATGGAGTTGCTGCATATCCAAAGTCTCCCCCATCTGTGGAATAGATTTCCTCTCCATGTCAAGCAGAGTACTTCTCTAGTCCTCTTTAAGAGGAACCTGGATGAATGGATGGGAAACAGAAAATATAGCCCTGGGATCTCACCTGTATCCCTGCTGGATAGGGGAAACAGGTGTTGACTTTATGGGAACATGGGTGAAATTCTTGGCTAGGCTAATAAAGGCCTCCAGGCCAATAGCCTAGTATCATCCTATGAACCTATGAGCAAATGCTTTCAAAATACCAAGGATTTTGGTACTATGGTGAGCCTGGTTGATATACATACAATAGAGCAGTGTAGCTGTTAATGTAAGGGACACCTGTGGTTGCAGAAGGAGAAGGACTACTTTGTACATTTGCAGACTATTTGCATAGATGGTCTGGGTATGTCTTTGCAAACTATAGTGATATAAGATACTATTCAGAGCAGAACGCAGGAATGGTTAAGGAGAGGTGAATTTAAATCAAGAGATGAAAGGTTAATATTGCTGGCCCATGATAGTCGGCTATATACATGTTGGTTTACAAAGTTCATTTAACATGTGGGAGAAAGAGACAAATGTAGGTTTTGTAAAACAGAATTGGAAACAGTCGCACCTTTGTTGCTGGTTGTGACATACTAATGGTAGAAGGACTGTATACTGAATGGCATAATAATGTGGCGAGACTGCTGCACTGCAGATTGTGCAAACATTATGGTAGTGAAGTGTCTGAAAAACTCTGGAAACATGATCCACAAAGCATCCTAGAAAATGATGAAGTTTATATCACATGGGATCACCCATTACCAACAGTTTAAAAGATAGATGCTAGAAAACCAGATGTAGTGGTCCAAGAAAAGACAACAAAAGAAACATGGATCGTTGAAACTGCCACACCCAGTGACTACAGTGTCCTGCACACAGAGAGACACAAATTCATAAAATATCGGGATTTGCAAGCAGAAACGAGAGCACTGTGAAAGAAAGATACCCAGATAGCTGCAATAGTAGTAGGAGCAATGGGTCTTATAAAAAAAGAGTCTACAATCATATTTAGATATGCTACCAATACATGTAACTCCGTAGGAATTACAGGAGTCATTACTGAGCACACTGTGGGTGCTGCAAAGAGCACTTTTGGCTGACATCAAAGAGTGAAACAACACTAATTTCATGAACTTTAATCGTAGTTTGACTTAGGAATGGGGTCCATTCCCGTCATACTATTAGAAAACCAAAAGATTTGGATAAATTAAAAAACAGACAAATACTTAGGATTAATTGGTGTCCTTGCAAATTCTTTATTTCATTTTTGTTACTGTCATTTCTCATGTTGTCTCAATAACCACAGCAGTAATAGCTGAATTGGAAATATCATCGCCTGTAAATGTAGGGAAAGCAAAATTAGAAATTAACATTTACTGCCATATATAAGGGATTTACTTATAAGAAGACAGACACCTATAAAGGACAGTGATGTCATCAAAACTAATTAGTACGTGAGCAGTGTAATTAAAGAACACCTGGTAAATTACTTAAATTACAGGCAGTTCATAGTAAGTGCAAAACTTCAAGCTCACATTAATCGTACAGCTGCTGTTTTCAGAAATAGGAGAATGACTAATGGTTATTTTGATTAGAAACTACTTTTCAAGCAAACTTCTTACAATGCAAGAAATGCTTCCCACATCGTAGTTTAATTTATTTTTCATCAGAGGACTCCAAAAGAAGCTGTATTACAGTGCTTTAACAGAATCTGTGAGCAATACTCTGGAGTTACTCTTTGAAATGTTGCTTTAGATATAATCCATTTCATGAAATGGAGTTTGCTGTGGAAAAAAAAAACAGTTTCACAGTGTGTTAACAACTCATGCAGACATACTGTTGCTTTGGATATATATATATATTTTTAATATTAGTGTAGCTCTGCTTTGCTGTTTCTATGCAAAAATACCATTAATTACTTACAACTATCTCAAATACAGTCTCGCTGGGCAGAACTTGGGGAGACCATGCAGAGACACTATTTTACAAGTATAGCACACCATTTTTTTGATAAAAAAGACTAAATTTCAGTTTGTGATAGCCTGCATTTATTTTAACACCATATATTCTAAAAGCTTAATAATATACATCAGGATTTGCATTTATTTGTGATTAATCAATAACATGCTTAATGTTGGGTACTTTGCTTTGGGGCATGTCCGTCAGCACACAATGGGTGATTCTATTAAATGCCCACCCTGCTGACTACTGTTATTTTTAAATGAGATGCTACAGCATTTAATTCTAGAATAAAGATGATAAAGATACATTTTTTTATGGAATAAAGTTAATATACAGCAACATTAATTGATAAACTTTGGATTTTAAGTTGTTGTTGTTGTTGTGTCTTTCGGCTTTTCCCAGTTAGGGGTCACCACAGCGGAACTCCGGTCCGCTAATGATTGGCAGTAGATCTTTATGTCCCGAGTTGCCGGCCCTGACGCACAACCTTCAACGAAGGTACGCCCATTCATGCATGTCTCCACACAGAAGATGCTCTAGCTGAGAATCGAACAGGACGTCTTACTGTGAGGTGACAACGCTACCGCAGCACCACCACCGCAGTCTCAAACTTTGGATTTTAAGTAAGAAGAAATAATTTAAGAGAAAGCATTGGGATAAACTGATTATTATCTGCAATGCATATGCATTATTCAGAAACCTGAGAAAAACTAGGAAAGGAGGGTGAGGATGTAAATAAGATAGCCCAGGGATATACTGTGGTTTATGGAATACTGTACTAAAATTTCTCATCCAACAACGAGAAGTGGGGGCTCATTATGGCACATAAGACACTGGAAATAACAGAATAATCCATATAGTAATGGCATACAACTCCAACCTCATGAGAAAGAAAACATTTTGTGTGACATTCATAGAAAGGCAAAGAAAGGGAAATTAGCATTTAAACTGGATTTAAATATGTCAGATGATAGCAAACAAGTTGACTGCTGCCCTTCCAAAAAGGAAAGATAATTTCTAATAATGTGCAAAAGGTCAACTTACTATAGCTGCTTCTAGAATCACCTCCAGAAGGTATAACCTTTGACCTAACCTCCTCAAATGATGGGAGACATAGGAGGATCTCAGCAATGAAACTGAGCATTTAGGAACATGTGATCATATACCGCTGTGTTTGATTTACCTTCTTCATAATTATAAAGATCATCCAACAAAGAGCTATATTTCTGACCCATAGGAGGCCAGCTTTAGAAAAAGTGGGACATTTCCTCAGATAAAGTAATAGTAGAAGATTATAATAGTCATATTTTATTTATTTATTTTTATTTTACATTTGTTAACCGGGCTGGTCTAGCTGGATATATTTCCATTTTCAGTAGAGGCCCGGGGAGAAAAGCTCCAACAAGATAATAGAAAGAGAAAAAAAATTAACAATTAACAATTAAAATGTAATTCCATGCTTAAAAAAGGAAAAAGGAAAAAAAATGTACATGCTAAAAGTATTTACACTTAGAAAGGCATCAGTAAATAATATATATTCATAAAGAGCAGTGCAAGAAAGTAGCACAGTAAGTTAACATAAGGAAGTTTTCACTTCTTATAGAATATTATTCAACTGTATATAGAGTAGAGTTTAAAACAGTGCAAAACTCGCTTGCAAGCTTAATAATTTAAAAGTTTTGAAGTTTGTAAGGAAATGAGATGTAAAGTACAGAGGTGGGAGAGGGTGGAGAGGGTAGTTAGTCAGGGTTGCTACAGGGGCATAACCAGTGAATTTTGAGGTGTTTTTTAAGTTTTTGTTTAAAGAGAGGCAAGGATGTTATTAGGGTTAGTTCAGTAGGTAGCCGGTTCCAGTTCTTTTCAGCTGTGTTAGTAAAAAGGGAGTCACCAGCCATGTTATTAGATTTTATTATGGTTGCGAGGAGTTTGCCAGAAGAACGTAGGGAATTCAGATTTTTATAGGGGATAAGGAGATTGGAGAGTATAGGGGTGGCTTTGGGTTGGTAAAATATTTTGTAGGCAATTGAAAGTTGGGCAATAGTGAGTTGGTTTTGGAATTCAAGCCAGTCTAGTTGCAGAAGATTCAAACAGTGGTGGGTTCTAAAGGGATTACCAGTGGCAAATCTGGCGATGTTGTTGTAGGAGGTTGTAAGTTTGTTAAGATTATGTTTCTTTAGGTTGGTATAAATAGGGGATGCATACAAAAGAGTAGAGATTAGATGGGAATGAGCAATTCTGGTTCTGGCTACTGGAGTTAGGAAAGGTTTTATTTTGTATAAGGAGCCTATTTTTTCTGTTTACTGTTTTAATGGTGTTATTTATATGGTGATCAAAAGTAAGGTTATTGTCTATGGTTATTCCTAGTAGTTTAGTAGTAGAGTCAGGGGATATGACAGTGCCATTACTGGAAGAAACTGAGAAGTCTATGTGGGCAGACTTGGTAGTGGGGGAAAAGAGAAGGAGTTTGTTTTTTTTGGCATTAAGGAGGAGGCAGCATTTTGTAAACCATGTTTCTACAGTGTTAAAAACAGTTTGAGTTAGCGAATATAGTTCTGATAGGGAGTTTGCTGAGCATACAAGTGTTGAATCATCTGCATATTGAGTGCAGGTGGCTTGAGGAATTGCTATGTGGAGGTCATTGATAAATAATGAAAAGAGTAGTGGTCCAAGAATAGATCCTTGAGGGACTCCGAGGGTGACTGGCAGAACAGATGAAATTTGATTTTCCCAGAGAACTGCCTGTTGCCTATTACAGAGGTAGGTGCTGAACCATTTAACAGCTTGAGAGTCAAAGGAAAGGGATTGAAGAATATTGATTAAGAGGGTGTGGTTTACCATGTCAAAAGCTTTCGAAAGGTCGATGAAGAGTGCAGATGAGGGGATGTTTTTATTGCGGTTTCTATTAATGGTATCTATAAAGGATAAAAGGGCAGTAGTGGTACTATGAGATGGCCTAAAGCCATGTTGGCAGTCTGCTATTATGTTATTTTGTGTCAGGTGATGTAAAAGTTGCTTGTGAATACATTTTTCCAAAATTTTTGCTAAGGGTGATAAAAGAGCTATGGGCCGGTAGTTTGAGTAGTCATTTGAATTCCCTCCTTTGTGTAGGGGTATAATATGGGAGATTTTCCACATAGTTGGAATGGTTCCCTCTGTGATTGTTCTATTTATGAGGATAGATATAGGGTAGGTGATAGCTTTGGCTGCTTTTTGGAGATATTGTGATGGTAGTTGGTCAGCAGAAGGAGTACATGGCTTGAGATTTTGAATGAGTTTATAGATGAGAGTAGTAGAGATGGGTTGTAGTTTAAATGAAGGTAGAGATCCTAGTGGGGTAGTGGGAAGGTTAGAATTGTCAGGGTTAAGTTGACTAGTAAGTGATTGTATGGAATCAGTGAAAAAAGAGTTAAAGGTATTGGCAGTTAGATGGGGGGTATTTGGATTAGCATCAAGAGGGGTAGGTGTTTGAGAGTGGCCCGGAGAAAGGAGTTTATTGATACTAGCCCAAAATTTTTGAGGATTGTTTTGGTGTGTTTGCTGTAGTTTACAGTAGTAGTTCTTTTTATCTGTAAGTATTGCCTTTTTTGTAGTATTTCTCAGTTGCCTAAAATGTAGTTGATCAGAGATGTTTCTGTTTGCTCTCCACTTAGCCCATGCTTTATTTCTAAGCAGGATTTGTTGTCTGGTTTCATAAGAGAGCCATGGGGCTGGGTTGGACTTAATTCTAATGGAACGTTTAGGTGCGTGCGTATCCAGGATGGATAGAAATTTAGAGTTAAAATACTTTACGGCCTCTTCATATGTAAGAACAATGAGGATGCACCAAATTCAGTGCCCCAGAAGCAAAAGATCTTTGTGTGAAACAATTGTTTCATAAAAAAGGAAAGAGGCTTGGCTCTCATTTTCACCTCAATGGTTGTGGTAAAAAATGTGTTTATGAATTATAAGACAACAAAGAAACTGAAACACGTAAGGCAATACCAAATAAAGTAGAAAAAAGTGGAAAAGATAGCCATAAAAACAAAAATTCAGTTGAACCAACACTGAGAGGATGGAACTCACACCAGCTTGCTTTGTTTTTTTTCTTTGGAACCTGATATATAAAGATCTATGATAGTTATCACAGTCAGTTGAGTTAGCTGAGATGAGTTCAGCATTGTGGAAGTAAGCATCTCAGCATCTAAGCTTGCTTTGCTGTATTAAGTTAGCTAGGGAACAGTTATTCTTTAGACAATCAAGAAATGCAGTAAGATTAGTTAAGTAGTGTTTTTCTGTATCTGTTTGAATCTGTACAACTGTGTTATTTTTATTCCTCCTGTGATTTAAACTCTGGTGTTTATTGTACTTAGATATTTACTATTCTCATGTTTTCTCCTGCAAAACTATAACTGGTCTCCCCTAAAGCGTCTCCCACTAGACTCTGCCATACAGTATTTCAATGAAAAACTCACCCAAATCCTAAACAGTCTTGCAGCCATCAGAAAAATCCATATCAAATCCAAACATACACCATGGCTCTCCAACAAAACCATAAAACTCCTAAAACTAAGAGACAAAACCTGGACCCAATACCAATAATCAAAATATTAGTCTTTTCTCCTTAAATATCATCAAATGCGCAACCTTGTCAAAAAACAAATTAGACAGGACAAAAAATCTTAATACACAACTATGCAAGATAAACACAGTAACAACCTCCAGAAATTCTGGAAAGCCATCAACCACCTACTAAAACCAGGTCACATCACTACCCCCAGCCCCATCCACAAGAGAAACTACCATAACATAGCAACCAGTTCAACTCTCCCATTATTAATTCCATAATATCACTTATAAAAACAGAATCTGTTTCCCCATTATCCATACCTTCCCACACAATAAACAGACCCAAGCTCCTTTACAATAAAACTAGTCCAAGCAAACACCATTAAGAAACTCCTGATCAAACTGAAGCCATCAGCACTTGCAGCCCACCAGCTCCACAATGAATTTCTCAAATTAGCAAATGCCATCTCCTACCCTATATCCAGCCTCATAAATTGATCTATAAAAGAACAGTATATCCTTAAACTGTAGAAAATCTCTTACATTATCCCTCTGTACAAGGGTGGAACTTCCACAGATCTCATAAACTACCATTCGATAGCTATACTTCCCCCATAGCAAAAATACTTCAGAAATGTATCCACTCACAACTGCTCAATTACCTATCAAAAACAAACCTCCTAGCCTCATCCCAATGCAGTTTTAGACCCAAACACAGCACCACCACTGCACTGGGCAGCTTTACCAGCTCAATGAACCAAATATGAAATTCTGGACAACTTGCATCCACCAGTTTACTCAACATGTCTAAAGCTTTGGATACAGTTTCACATCAGAAACTGCTCAACAAACTATTGTTTGTAATCCTTTCCCAAACAGCCCTTCATTGATTTCAAAGCTACCTGTCCGACAGACAGCAAGCAGTAAAATGCCAAGATGAGCTCTCCCCTCTACTGCCTGTCTCTGTTGGTGTTGCACAAGGGTCTATACTTAGAACACTACCATTCATCACTTTCACTAACAAACTCCACTCAGCTTCCAAACATGCAAACTTAATTCAATATGCAGATGACTCCTCTCTTATATGTTCAGCCCACTCTTTGCCAGAACTCCTTCATACTACCCAACAAGCATTCCTTGACATAGAAAAAATTCTCTGCGACTCCCAACTTATCCTTAACCCCAATAAAACTCATGCTCTTCACCAACAAAAAAAACACACTCTCTACATCCTACCTTCATCATCCACTCCACTACTCACACTAAAATAGAACCTGTTGAATATACCAAACTCCTTGGTGTTACTATTGACAACAATCTTAGCTTTGATAAACATCTAGCCACTACAATCAAAAAGGTACACATCAAACTAGGCTTGATCTATTAAGTCAAACCTTTCCTCACAAATACCACCAGAAAATCCATAACCAACACACACTTATTTCTCCTCCCTGCTATATTCTTCATCCATATTCATTAATCATAGGAAAACAGACCTAAACAAGATGGAATCTTGCTACAACAAAATAGCAAAATTCTCCACTGGTCTCCCCAACAGGTCACACCACTGTAACTCACTGCATCAACTAAAATGGCTGAAACTCCTAAACCTACTAACTTTCAACCAACTAAACTTCACACCTAATATCATGCACCACCCTAGTAACTGTCCAGCACTAAAATACCTTATTCATCCATATAATAGCAAAATATCCCTATGTACAACCAACAATTACCATGGTGATTCCCTCACTTCAAACAAGATATCCAAAATCTGGAACTCCATACCCCAAACAATCATGAATACTAACAATTTGTTACAGCTTACAACTCTGCTGAGAGAGCACCTCACCAGCAAATAGCTCTGTTCCTGTACCAACCCTTGATGATCTATTTCCTCCTCCTCCCTATCTCCTTCTTCAACCTCTTTCTGAAACATTGTCCCTTATTAAATTGTCAAATAGCTTCTCAATTTCTCCTCACTCTATCCACCCACTTTACCTATCATATTCCCCCCCTCCTTAATTTTCCAACATGTTTTTACTGTTCTTACCCACTTGTTCTACAGTACTTTTATCTGTCTATTACTAAACTGCACTGTTCAATTACTCTAAGCTACATTCTGAGCTATGCTTCCACAAATATAACTTTCATCCGCACTACAGTTCAGCCTTCTAATAAGGCGCCTCTTCTATACTACACTAAACTCATATGTCATCCACTTATACTCGCATTAATAATCCCACCCACCCCTACATTGCACATCTCCACTATTTCTGTACTACTGCTACTATTTACTAACATATACCTAGCCACTTACTTGCCATATCTATTTGGTAAGAATATGTTTCACTCAGACCAGTTTTAACTTCTTACCTGGTTGTTAAAATTTTCAACTATGCTTAATTAAGATGTTAACTCTTATACATGGAATTTTGGTCATTCAACATATCACCTTTTCAGTAGCCACCTATGCTATTTTTCTTTATGCACATGGAGCATATTTCCATAAACTGCAAATATATCTGACTCTCTAACTAGTAGTTTTATGCTTATAGAATTGTGTACCTATACTGCGTTCCTTTTGTGACATTTTATTGTTTGTCTTAATAAATAAGGATCTTTTCTCCCTGGGCCTCAACTGAAAAGGAGCTTTTTCAGCCCAGTGGACAATCCCAGTAAACAAATGTAAAATAAATAAGATAAAAATAAATTAATAATAAATAAATTCTACTTTATTATTTATTGGTAAATATTTTTGTATGTTTCATTATGGCTGGTCTTTAGAGAATACTTTTAAATCATGAGAGTACTTCTGCTTATTTTAGTGATGCCTTTGCCACTTCAAAAAGCCTGGCTGCATTGGTTATGCTCTACCATTTATATTAATATTAATTTTACTCAGTATAATTGGATATCCTTGTAATAGCCTGAGAATAGTTGACTGGTGGTAGCGAGGTTACCTTATAGTCTGGGCAGAAGGGGTACAGCTAGTAAATCTGTACCATCCTTTCCCAGGAGTGTATGCATGTGTGATAATCAAATACCCAGGTGTGGGTGTGTCAGCTACTTGGAACTAGGGCACAATCCTCCAAAGTAAGTCTTGTTTAGAATCTGCAGAGACAGAGAGTCCAGTTCCAGGTCTGGAGCATGTTCCCTGTGTGCTCTTGGAAATTGTATTTGATGCATAGGGATGCATTTGAAAATATTGTGCAAACTCATTCCTGTTTTGAGTGAGAGTCTCTCACCGGTGTCACTGTTGAGGATTAAGACTCCTTGATTACTGGTGCCAGGTACAGAAGCCATCACAATACACCCTATGGCTTTATAGATAATAATCATAAGGCTGATGTGCCAAGATTCATCAGGAACCTAGCAAAACTTTTTAAGTTAAACAGTTTGATGAAGACATCCATGAGCACATGTTTAACACTGTTTATTAGACAACTCAGTATGTCATCTGGGCCCAGGGAGGAAGTGCTTTGGGTCTTTGAAAGTACCTTAAAAACATGTTCCTTAGTGATAACGGAAAGAACTGAATTGGGAACAGTTTGAGAAAGAATGGTAGTTTTACAGCAGAAGTTTGATGTGAACTTTTACAGGAGAAATTTGTTGCAAACTTGCTAGTCAGTATGCTTGCAATGTGTTTGTGGTTTGAACTGGAGGCTCCTGTATGGAAAAGTTTAGAGCAGCACTGAGAATTATTTCTTAGTTTTCTGAAATAACTAAAGAAGGGTTTCTAGTTATCATTTGCTTCAGTTGCTATTCTTAAGTAATGTGATACTTTGCTGGACTCTTAGTAAGTTTGTTAATGCAGTTGTGATGCTGTGGGCCTATGGTCCTACAAGATAGTTTGAGCTCCTTCCTTCTGTTACACTGCTTATTTATATCAGCTGACCACCATTTTTTTAATTTACCACCATAGTTGGTACTGGAAGGGACTGTCAAGTCAACATATTTATATGAGAAGACATAAATATAATTTGTGTACCTGGCTGCATAAGCAGACTCAACCACAAAGTTAAGATTTTATTATACAGTTGTATGAGGTTTGCCTTTTAATATCTCTAATGAGTGTGGCATTAGTTACCAAAGGAGTGAAAGTTCTGAGGGTAAAGGTTACCAGATTATTTTTCAGGTTTTACTAATGAAGAGCTGACTATAGGAGGGGAGCAGATAGGGGCCAAATTTGTCAGTACCGAGTCATGAATGTTTATGCCCCTCATGGGCCTAAAGACAATCTGATCCAGGGCATATTTGGCTGCTCAATCCAAGAATCACTGAGCAGACCTAAAGTTGCATGTGTAGATGCTTCAATCAATAGAAGATAGTTAAAGTCACCAAGGATTAAAAAGCTCTTGCTTATAAGACAATCCTCTAAGAATGTCAGGAATTTAGCATGGTTATCTGGAAACATTGAGGTAATGAATAGCAACCTATGAGTTGAGCATCTGATTTCCCTAAAATGAAGGAGGGGGACTCTGGGTTAATGTTTTGAAGGGATAGTATGTATCCCTGATGAACACAACACAGACAGTCTACTGCTGTTACTTGTAGGTATGAATATGTGATAGGCACACCACCCAGGCATAGGAAGTGTGCTGTTGAAAGATATCAATTGTGTCTCGGCAACAATGCATACTATGACTTGTTCTAGGTGAAGAAGTGCCTCAATGTCAGGCAGTTTATTGTTACGACTCATGGCAGTGACTAGTGCCACTTTTATATTGTCTAGTCTGTGATGTTTGTCAGGTTGGGATAGTCATCAGATGAACTTTGTCTAAAAAAACACAATGATGTTAGCAAAGGCTTTAGCCTGTATGTGGAAGTCCTTGAATGAGAGATGCAGGCCATTTTTTACAAAGCAAGTTGGACTGTAAGCCATCTCATGTCACAGCAATACCTACTTGGTTGGTGAACCCAATTATCTTTCCCTTGAATCTGGGCATCATTCTAGGTAAAGGGAGGATTCCAATTCAGAACAAAGTCTTTCCCTTACCTGAAACTAGTGAAATAAATGCCAGTATTTTCTTCTGCATGGTTTTGAGGGGGTTGCTTGCCAGGTCATTTTCCTCCAAATGGACTACTATCATGTTGTAGTCATACTTGCTGGAGGAGATGGCATTTAGGGATTTTATTTCTACTATTTTGGCTCCTGAGAGGCAGCTGACTGTAACCCTGTTCATGTCCAGCATAGAGTGCGATATCTGTGTTTACCAACAGAGTCAGCAATAACTAGGATGTTCCTAGTAGCTGAATTATACCTACGAAACATGGCAGTATTTGCTGCTGGTGACATGTTGATGTTGGTGGAAATGCAATAAGGGATTTATACTGATGCCTGGTCTTAGCTGCACCCGGGAGCTTGGACAGAGGTTTTTTGTCAGCAGACAGAGTTGTTTAACAATGAAGAAGATACTTCCAGTGATTGGAATATGCACAAAAATACAAGAAGACAAATGTATGCTTAATGTTAGACTCAGTATCAACTTTTGTTATGAAAGAGAAGTTACTAAAAAATATAATTCTGCCTATTTAGAATACCAGGCACAGCAGCTGGCTGACAAAGAATGCAATTCAGAAATTCTGTAAGAAGTGACAGCTTCCAGAAACAAATGACTACCTAGAGAGGTACTTTGTTTCTGCACATGGTGTAGGCAAAGTCAGCTTTTGCAATAAAACATTAAATCCCAGTGTAACACTGGGTCTCTTAGGGAGTAGTCTCAAAAGGAATGTTCCTTTAAAGAAAGACTTGCAAATGTTCGAAGAAGTTCATAGGTTGGTACTAGGCTACTGGCCCTAGGGCCTATACAAGCCTAGCCATAACAATTCCCTGGCTATTTCTTCCCACACTATTTAATTCCCTGGACCCCCTGTCTAGCAGAGTGACTGACATGATCACCAGGATGAATTTCCTATCTTCCATCCAATCGTCAAGGTTCCTTTTGAAGAAGGCCAAAGAGGTGCTCTGCTTGACATGTATGGGCAGTCTATTCCAGAGTCTGGGGAGTCTCTGGGTCAGGAGCCTATCCCTCCAGCATGTTTAGTTCATTGTGATGACAAGATTTAGATCCCTGGAGTGTGTGGCTCTGAGGGATTGGGATTTCTTTAAGTGTAGCATGTCCAACAACTCTGGGTTTGACATGGTCTTGGATGTTAAGCAGAGATTGCCTCTGAGTAGACGATATGCGACAGACTATAGCTGGATTTTTTTAGATGGTCAGCATAGCGCATCTGCTTTAAGCCTGTGATTCTTTTAGTGAGGTATTTCTGTGGCCTTTCCAATTGTTGCAGATGTCTTGAGAGATACATACCAAATGGGAAGTTGTATTCTATAATGGGTCTAATGAGGGATGAGTACAGTGGGACAATGACCTCCTTTTTTCTGGATAAAAAGCCCTTAGTGATGAGGTGTGCCACATAGAAGGACTTCCTGACTGTTGTTGCAATGAGGTTATCAAAGGTGAGACCACTGTCCACCTGTGTCCCTAAGTCTCTTATCACACTTTCGGTGTTTAGTGTCCTGCCACCTATGTGGTAATTCATGGGTACATGTTTTTTTTCCCAAAGGGGATAACTATACATTTCTTGGCATTGAGCTTGAGCCCATGGCTCTGGCACCAAGCATTGGTTTCTGAAGGCCCTTTTGTAGAATATCCACATCATTTGGAGATTCAATAATGGCTCCCCGTTTGCAATAATCTGTGAATTTGTTAGCCAGAGTCCCTTAATGTTGGCCTGTACTTCAAAGAAGTAGATGCCAAACAAAAGTGGCCCCAGGACTGAACCCTGAGATACTCCACTTGTCACTTGTCTGGAGCTGGATTTGGAGTCTGGAGCTAGATTTGGAGTCGGCTACTGTTATAATGTGGGTTCTGTTAGTAAGCCAGATGGCAACCCATCGAGTGATGTAGGGATTAATGCCCAACTTAGTAAGTTTATCTATGATTCCAGAGTGGGGGATAGTGTCAAAGGCCTTGGCGAGGTCCAGATAGGCTGTGTGGACCACCTTACCCTTGTCCACAGCTCTGGACACTGATTTGAAGAAGTTAACCAGGTTCAGGAGATAAGATTGGCCCTTCACGAACCCAAACTGGGTGGGTTCCAGTGTTTGAAGGTTGCCAGTATCTCTGTTTATAAGTTCCATGATAATACGTTCCATGATCTTATAGATCAGGTTTGTCAGACTGATGGGGCAGTTGTTCACAGGATCCAAGGTAGATCCCCCCTTGTGGAGTTGGATAACTGTAGCTGTGCACCACTCAGTGGGCATGAAGCCTGAGGTAAGGCTATGATTAAACATGACACTTAGGTGAGGTGCCAGTTTATTTTGTAGTTCATGTAGTACACAGCCCAGGATGTCATCTGGTCCCATGGATGCTGTATTCTTAACTTTAGAGAGTGCGTTTTTTACCTGTGTGGCCGTTATTACCAGACTTTGTCAATCTTTCGGTATTGAGATGGGTCCTTTAGGGGGTAAGAGGGGGGTGAAGTTGGCATTAAATCGATCTGCCAGGATATTGGCAATATTCTTGGGATCAGTATATTTAATGCCATTCTGTTATAGCTCAGAGCAGATCTGAGCATTGCCATTTAGATACTTGACATAGATATAGAATGCCTTGTGGTTGTCTTTGGAATCTTTGGCAATTTTATTTTTGTAACTAGCTTTGGAGGATTTTCTGATGGCTATCAGCTTCTTACTGAGGCTGGTAAGGGAGTTTTTTTGCATCCTGGGATTTTCCCTCTTCTCTGCAAAAGTTTCTTCTTTTTGTTGTAAAGTTTGTTTATGGCAGGGGACTACCAGATTGGCTTCCTTTTTTTGGAGGAGAGCATCTAGGTTCTATTGGGGATGTTACGATTCATGCACAAGTGGATGTGCTCGTACAGTGCCTTAGTATAGGATTCAACAGTCAAACTTTCAGTTCCCGTCTGCATGGGTGTCATGAAGTTTGTCACTTCTGACTTGAATAACATGAAGTTGGCTTTGGAGAAGTTTTATACGGAGGTTTCCTTACTGGGGGAGGGACGTGGATGTCAATGGTGATTAGCTTATGGTCATACCTGACCAATGAGGGGGTGACCATAGGTGTGGAGCATTGATTTCCCATGTTGGTAATGACCAGGTCTAGGATATTGGAGCCCCTAGTGGGACTATGGATTAGTTGATCCAGGGCATTGGAATTTATGAATTCCAATAACCATTGGGCAAAGGTGTTGGTACATGAGTAGTTTCCCAGTTAATGGCAAGGTAGTTGAAATCATTCAGTATTAGGGTGTTTGGATGTATCTTAATATTTTCCAGTATGTTTAGAAAGGTGTAGTGAGAATCTTGGGGCATGGTGGGGGATCTGTAGCAAGCTACAATTTGGATTGCAGTCTTACCTGGTGTTTGTTGCACCTGGAGAATTTCAGATGCATTGTGTTTGGCAACTAGCCTGGTGGTGTGACTATCCTTGGTGAATATGGACACTCCTCCACCTTTAGTGTTTCAGTCCTGTTTTGGTTGCCGAAATGTGTGGTAGGAGTTGTAGCCTCATACTGTAGGTCTGCTCTCTGGACCCTTGAACCAGGTCTCGGTTACTGCACAGATATCGATGTTCTCCATTTTTAGGAGTGCCTCGAGAGAGTGCATTTTGAGTTTTAGACTTCTAGCATTGAGTAGCATTACCTTCAGATTTTGCATGCTTGTACCTGTTACAGTGGTGGTTTTGTCCTTTGAACTTTGCCTAAAAAAGGCACTATAGGGGTGGCAAGAGCCTTAGTCAGTAACCTGAATCACAGGGGCAACAGGTGCAGACCATCTCTGGCAAACCATCGTGGTCTGTCGATCATGTCATCCCAGGCAGACAGATACTGGATTCCCTTTGAATGACACCAGAAGCTTAGCCAATTGTTGATGTCAATCATTTTGTCCTTATACTGTAGTATCATTCTGGGTGAAAGGCAGGATGCTACTCAGGGCTAGGGTCATACCTGATTGGGCCACATGATCTGAGAGCTCTCTCATGTCTCTTTTCATGTAGTCCAGGGAGGTACATCTCAAGTTATTCACTCCAACATGGACAATGACAGAGTCATATCTGTACTTGTTGTGGAGTGACTTGAGTGCATCCATTATGTGGTGGATCCTGGCACCCGACAGGCAGCTGACTGTAATTTTCTCCTTGTTCAGCCTGGTGACTGGGACATCAGTGTGCCTGACTATAGAGTCACCTATGACTAAAGTGTTGGGTACATTGTCTAGCCTTAGCGGCTGTTATTGGGTGGCAAAATGGTGTTGTGAGCTATATGACACTTTGGTTGTGACTGGTGTTTGTTTGCGTTTCAGCTTTGGAGGTCCATGTTGCTTGGGCAGGTTACTGCTAAGGGCCTCCACATATGAGGGTTTAGAGTTGCTATGTGATGGTGTTGGTGGTGTGGGTTTAGAAGGGCTATGTGTTGCTTGAGGTGTAGTGTGGGTGTTAACCTTCTCCTCTTGATTGTCTACCGCAATCTTGGGTGGAGAGAGCTTTGCTTCCAGTTTGGCTATGTAAGTGCATCTCTCGCAGGTTGTAGTGTTGGGTGTTAGGAGGAGAGGGTTGTCTGTGTACATGAGGCAATTGCTGCATTCCCCCAGTATGCCCAGATTCACCAGGAGGACAGGAGAAATCATTGGAAGCTGACCTTTGGACATGCCTGGTTTGGTGCTTTTTTTGTAAAAGTACAAGAGCTGTTTTCCCTTACCTTAGCAAGGTACTTTGCAATTATAGGCTTAGTGCCTACGATTAATTTCTCCTTATTAACAAGGAGAGTTGAGTGCTTCTGTCAGTTTAAGGCTTCCTAGTGCTTTCCAGCAGGTTTTAGAGCAAGTGTTAGTCACAGGGATGCTTAAAGGTAAGATGAAAAAAAATGGTTTATCATAAACACTGCAGTGTGCACTAGCGGAGTTAGGTGTGAAAGTGGGTAACTTAAATTGTACAAAGAAGGAATGCCAAGGAGAAGCGGTCCAAAAGTTGAAAAGTTTTATTCACAAAATAAATGAACGCTGTTACAAAATCATGCGTTTTCGTCCTCCATGGACTTCATCAGATGCAGTGTGCTTAAAAACTGTTGATTTTTATATATCCATGCCTTTACCCCAACCAATCGTAAATTCCATTTAATTAAATAGTTTATAAATTAATTAAATTAAAAACTCATGTATTTAGATAATGTAATTCATAAAACTTATTAATTTAAATTATTATGTTGTCTTAAAATACTAAAATATAAAAGTACTCTGCTGTTTCAAGTTTATTCAGGTTATTTGTTACATAAAAAAACTTCATTGTGAATACATTAAATTTTTGACAAACAGATATAATGCCACCTAGTGGCAATATGGATAGCTATTATTCCTTACTTGCTTTCAATTTTAGAAATGGCTGAATCGAAATATATTCGATCAATCCTGGGTCTTTATTTGCTTCAAGAAATAATTGCCACCATAGCTCTGTCAAATAGCATTGTCAAAAATTTAATGTATTCACAATGAAGTTTTTTTATGTAACAAATAACCTGAATAAACTTGAAACAGCAGAGTACTTTTATATTTTAGTATTTTAAGACAACATAATAATTTAAATTAATAAGTTTTATGAATTACATTATCTAAATACATGAGTTTTTAATTTAATTAATTTATAAACTATTTAATTAAATGGAATTTACGATTGGTTGGGGTAAAGGCATGGATATATAAAAATCAACAGTTTTTAAGCACACTGCATCTGATGAAGTCCATGGAGGACGAAAACGCATGATTTTGTAACAGCGTTCATTTATTTTGTGAATAAAACTTTTCAACTTTTGGACCGCTTCTCCTTGGCATTCCTTCTTTGTACAGTTTTGGTTTTTGGAGGAGGTTGCCGCTTTTCTTTGGGTGGGTAACTTAAATGTTACCTGTCTAAAAAGTTAACTTTTAGTGGAGAGTCGCTATTTTTAAAACAGCAAGATAGATTGAAAGGGGGTGGTCACTTTTGTATTCTGGTACTATGGAGTACAGTAGGATGGCTAATAAATGTATATAGTTGAAGGGGAGTGATTTCACAAAATGATAATTTTGCACTTACTCACACAAGCCAGTAAAAGCAGAGAGGAAATGAGATATATGGTCAAATTAACATAAGGGGCAGGCAACTAGAAAGACAGTGGTGTTTAAAAACACAACAGTAACCGAGTGGGAGGGTGGGGAAAAAATTCTGCCTGACTCATAAGAGACAGAGCTGTGGTCGCTTTTCAAGTTTTAATATGCAGTTAAAAGCAGAATACAAGTAAAACACAAGGTAAAGGAAACAAATCACAGTATTCAAAACAGAAAAAAATACAAAATGCAACAAATAAAAAACAAACTAAACTTTCCCTCACAGTAAAGTGTAGCAGAGTCTGGGTGAGCCTTTCTAGTAAAGCTCTGAAATGTTTTATTTTACCCCTTAAATAGAAGGTTTAGTTCCTAGGTCCACCCCCTCAGTTCACAGATGAGTAACCTTAACCTACCTGCTCTATTTTATGTGCGAGTCCTTAATGATTATTAACGATGAAGAATTCAATTTCTTCAAGAAAATTCGATACTGCAGCTAAGTGCACTTTGATGGAGGAGTAACTAATCCCAAATCAAAAACATGTGCAAGATATTCAAGATATTTTAGCATAGATCAGGTGGAAACAGAGAAGGGATCATTCCCCCTGTAGTGGGTCAAACAGAGAAGAAGGTCCAGTTGCCCTTGAAAGTGCTGCAGGTGTTAGGCTTCTATGAAAAAAATAAATAAATTGATTTACTCTTGAAGAGAAAGATGGATTGTTTGCTGTTACTGGAAGTGAAGAAGCCATGCAGGTAGCCAGAGGGAGTGAATCTCCAGGTGAGATTTACCTGATCAGTGAGTCAGGAGTATCCAGGATGAACACAGTGTTTGATACATCTCAAGAAGGTATGGTGGGAAAGGGGAAATCCATAATTAGCAAGTCTTACCTGAAGCAATGATAATGATTTTGGACTTTTTGGATGATCTTCACCATCAGAGGAAATAGGTGAAGTATAAAGGAGACCAGAGTCAATTTCAGATAGGTAAAGAATACCTGAGATATCGCCAGGATAGTGATGAGGGAGAAAAAGCTGCTGCATTTTGCAGTTGGTTAGGAAACATAACAGATTGCAGCAAGGTTCCTGCCTTCTGAGGGCTGACATAGCATTCATGAGGCATGAGCAGGCAATGACTCATCTTCTCCATTAATAGGTTCATAGGTTTACATGTGTTTACTAGGCTAACAATCACATGTGCCTTTTTAAGCCTAGCCATGCATCCCAAATCTATGACAAGTTCTCATACCCTTGGGAAGTGTAAGCAGGGGATTGGAAGATGAAACATTTATAGGCTGTCTGCGTCCATTAGAGACATAAGGGCCAAACTAGAGATGAATTTCCAGTTCCTATCTAGTTGTCCAAGTTACACTTGAATTGGGTTAGGGAGGAACAAAGTTTTACATAGATGGGTAGCCTGTTCCAAAAAAGGGATGGTCTCTGGGATACATACCTCTTTCTCCAGCTAGTCCTATTTATATAACAGGCAAGGTTTAAGGCTTTAGAAGAGGTAATTCTGGTGCTGTTTGTTTTGTGGATATGCAGGAGGTCCATCAAAGTGTGGTCTGGAAATGCTTTGTATGCGAGGAAGATTTCCTTTCAACAGCCTGTAGGAGACAGAATACAGAGATAGGGCCTTGAGGCTGAATGTGTAAGACATGTTATTTACATTACACCCTGTATTCTTTTAATGAGGAACCTCTGTGGATGTTCCAGTTGTTGAATATACCTGGTCAGGTACATACCAAAGGGAGCATTGTACTCAATGGTAGGTCTGATGAATACCAAATACAGTGGAACAATGACTTCCTTGGACCTAGATGCCATACCTTTGGTTATAAGTTGCATGACATGGAATGATTTCCTCACTAGAATAGACACGTGATGGTCAAAAGTTAGATTACTGTCTATGTTTGTCCCCAAGTCCCTGACTATTGGGTCCACTCTTCAGGGTGTTTTGTCAATATGGTAGCTACCAGGTGTGGATGACTTCCCAAAGGAGACTATTATGCATTTTTTGACATTTAATTTTAGTCCATGGCTCTGACACTAGTAATTGGTCAGTGTCAGCCCTTCCAGGAGAGCATTTGTGTCAGTAGGGGATTCAATGACAGCTCCTAATTTGCAATCATCTACAAATTTACTCAGTCAGAGGACATTGGCCTCAACTTCAGAGAAGCAAATGCCAAAAAGGAGGGGTCCCAAACCCGATCCCTAAAGGACTCCTCTTATGACTGGCCACTTTGTAGAGGTAGACTCCCCAGTTCTAATAAGCTGGCCTTTGCTGCAATATGGTTAGCCTTCAGACAATGATTGACAGGCATAGTCCATCCTCATATTCGTACTGCTTCATGACAGACATGGGAACAGCTTTGCGTGTTATTGTACCAAAGCATGTCCATGTTGTTGGCGTGGAGGGTCATCACACCTAAGGTAGGGGAGTTTTGAAAGACCAGAAAGATTGCTAGTACTGATGTGTAAAGCTGCTATAGAAAAGGTCCACATTCTTTGAACTGCCTGCCCATTTCAGTAACCCACACTAATGCTAATGCAACTAATGTGAGTATTGCCAGTGGAGAGGATAATTTAAAATGATTGCTCTCATTTAAGTTGAATATGTGCATCCATCATTGTTGGTGCACCTTACAAGCTTTGGAAATCTGTACCAGGTGAACATGGGAACTGCTATCTGATATAACTGGAATTGTAACATCTATTCTAACATATGCATCTGGTACTTTACCTGAGGCATGACTGGTGCAGCTGCTATGAGACATAGCATTATGAGGCAAAGATGAGTAAAATCTTTCTGGAAGTTTATAATCTGAGAAACCTTGGCCATTTTCATCCAGAGAAGCATCCAAAAGACTGGATTTAATATGTTCAGGGAGGGACTGCTCCCTCATCCAGGCACATCATTCAATTACTGATGCTGTAGCTGCTGCCCTGCTGAATGCTTCCACAGCATCATAGCCGCAGTGCAAGGAGTGCTTAGCTAGCTGAGAGCAGGAGTTGCATAAGTCTAGTAGTTCCTTGGAGAGGGCCTTATTTTCACCCCCCACCAATTTTTTTTTCATCTGATGTAATACGGTATCCTGATACTTGACCATATGAAATTGGCAATTTAGGACCCTCATGACCAGGGTAGCTGAGATGTAGACTTTCTTTCTGAACCTGTCCAGGGCTGTACTTTCCTTGAAAGTTGGCAGGAGATTTTTGGACACTCTAGCTTTAGTTTCTTAAGGACTCTGGGTCCCCAGTTCAGGATTTGCTATAGGGTTATTGAAAAGGTGCCTATGGGAATCCAGAACTCTGTAAAATCGGTCTTGTTTATAAGGGGCAAGAGAGAGGGAATCTGGCTACAAGGAAGAATATTTCAAAAGATTATCCACAATCTCTAAGACTGGAGGAATGGCACAAGGTTTATGCTCAGAGATTTTAAGGAATTTCTGACTGTTTTCTTGGGTTATGGGTAATCCTGTGCTTCCCATTTGAAGTTCTCCCTCAGGGTGTGCAGGGTATCCCTAAAAGAAATGTCCTTAGTAGTGGAAGCTGAGGCAAGGTTCACATCAGAATCTGAATCCCCATATGAAGCAATAGATAAACATTCCTCAAAGGCAGATTCATCATTGTCATCCTCAGAGTCAAAGGAATCAGAAGATCCTGTGGGGGGGCTCCCTTTTCCTTTTACTAGGAGAAGATTCAGGGGCAATACCTGGGAGGAAAAGGTGTCCACATCTGACTAAAGCGATTAAATCCTCAGCCAGCCTAATTAGGTCCTGTCGATAGGCCTGAGTTTGGGAGTGGTAGTCAGTAGACCTCTGTTGGTGCAAGCTGGATGCAGCCTTTTTATGTGAGGCCTTAGGTTTGGGCCTAAGGGTGACATCAGAGCTATGGTCTGGACATGGATGAACAGCTAAATCTTGAGATCTTGAGAGTGGGGAGCTGAAGCAATATCCTGATGATGGCAAACTCGGGGTTACCCATTCAACAGTTTGTGAATGGTCATTGGAAGCTAGAACCTGCAAAGTGGTTTAGACCCAACTTGCACAAAAGTGGAGGGACCTAGCAGCATATTGGACTTGGAATAGCTCTCAATAGAGGCCTGTGGAAATGCCTCAGTCATCAGAAAGGACTGTAAAAGCATCTTACCTTCTTTAAAGATAACAATCCTGGGTGGACTGGTAGATTGCGAATGAGCATCACCTAGTACTCTATGCTTTGGACAAGTCTTTGTACACCTAGTGAGATCAACCTCAAATTGATCAGAGGACAACATAGTATGAGAAGGCCCTAATGACTCATTAAGGTGCTTAGCTGAAATTGCAGCCCTAAACCTGAGCGTCTTACTATTAAAGTGAGCACAGAACCAACAATTGGGTACATCATGTCCTGGAGTTAAACAAGTTAAGCAAAAGGACTGAAAGTCATAGTGTGGTAACTGCTTTCAACAGCAGAGAGACAGTTAACATTCTCAATTGCAGACCAACCTACAGACTGACTAACTCTCTACTTTGGGCTGCAATGGCAAGAAATAACTGAAGTTTTGATGCTAACTGACTCCCTTTATACCTGCATGTCCTGACATTGGCCAGGGTGTCCACCAGCTTCAGAAAGAGGATGAACATTCTCTGATAATTGGGCAGCCAAAGGCTTCTGCAGCAAGAAATCCCATCAATTAGGACTGCAACAGTGAAACATAAAGAATATCCTTAGCTTGAAGGGAACACATCCTGCCAACTGAAAAATATGTTCTAAATCTCCTGAAAGGTGCAAGGTCCTTTCTGCAGTTAAAAAAAGTGAGCAGTTGGGAAGGTCTTAGTTGGGACTTTACGAGCTTCACTCTAATTTAAAGAGAGTGGAACAATGCAAACAGACAGTCCATAACAAACCCCAGAGTCTGAATTGATGGTACACCTAGGAGTCAGCCATTCAAATAAGATCAAATCTTGGCTTTTCGAAGCCCCTGAGGGTCTGACACAATAGACATGCATTTGGGGCTGCAGTCTTGGGACTGTTGTAAGCTTGGACATGAAGCATTTGAACTACATTTTGCATGCAGGGAAGTACATTGAAACTGCATTTAAATAATGTACTTGCCTTACCGTTTAAATCAGTTTTGTGTGTTTCCTGTTGTGTTTGTTCTGAATCTGAAACTAAAGTTGCTAATTGAAGGCATTTCTCTATTTTATATAGTCCGAAGTACTTTTCAAGTAGTTTCTGTGCTGTGCCTAGGTGTTTAAATCATTTCTGAGTAGGATCTCATTTTATTGCATCTTTATTATCTCATTTCTGAATTTGTTCACCACCCTTCCACTCTTTTACTGTTGTGCTTTTAAACCTGGAGGTTTTTGAGCTGCACAACGCCACTGTTTATCTGGCCTTGAAGCTCCTCCCAGTCTCATCTACTGCATACCTGGCCCAAGTAGCTCCTCCCAGTTTTGTCTCCTCTGCTCATCTTACTGGTGCTAACAGATGAAACTGGGAAGGCCCTCTCCTTAGACTGTTAGTGTGCTTTGAAATTGCCTTAAAGTGTGTGTTCCTCATTGTTGACTTGTTTGCCTTTGAAATGCCGTACAATTACTTGTAGATAGTCATTTGATTTGTTTCTGGTACCTTTTGACTTTTGGTTTTATATTAAGGAGATTGAGATGGCAATCTAGTGGCAATAGAAAGGTACCCTAGTCTGTCTGCTTTGGGAAATTTACAAGGGAGTTTAAAGTGAGAGTGACTTGCTGCAGCTAATCATTTGATTTCTTTCTGATACCTTTTCACTTTTAGATAAATAAAGTGTGTTTTATATTAAAAAGACTGGGACTGCAATTCTAGTTGCATTGGAAAGATAGCTTGGTCTTTTCAAGTTGGGAACACATAGGAAGTCTTAAAATGAGGATTACTTGTTGTAGTTAGTTTCTAGATTTATTAGATTTGTTTCTGGTACTTTTTCACTTTTGGCTAATTAAAGTATGTTTTACATTAAGAAGACCAGGCCTGCAGTTCTAGTGGCAGTAGAGAAGTTAGCTGGTCTGTCCAAGTTGAGAAACACACAGGGGGGCTTAAAGTGGCAATTTCTTGTTGTAGCTAGTTGGCACCTTTTAACTTGTGGCTAATCAAAGTCTGCTTTTACATTAAGAAGACTAGTACTCCACTTCTTGATGCAGCAGAAGGGTAGCCTGGTCTGCCTGACTTGGAAAACACAAAGGGGTACTTATAGTGGCATTGTTTCTTCAGCCAGAGGGGAGGGGTTTTAGTTGGTTTAGTCACTTTGTAAATCCGGGGTGTTTCTTCAGCTTTATTCTCCTTTCCAAAGAGCTCAAACACCTAGTGTCCATGTCTGTGTTCTCAGTGTCTTTGGCTTACATCTGGTACCACCCAGACTAAAATAAGTACTTTAAATTGAAATATTGCACTTTCTTATGCTATTTCTGAAGACTGCTGATATATTTTTGAATGATTTTATTGCACCTTTCTGTACTTCGCCAATATATTTGCACCACATTTATGTTTCCTTTGTCTTGCTGCTGCTAATGTGCTTTGAAATTGCGTAAAAAATGTGTATTCCTGATTGTTGGCTTGTCTGCCTTAGCATCACATTGAAATTACTTGCTGTAGCTAGTTGTTTGATTTGTTTTTGATACCTTTCCACTTTTGCCTAATTAAAGTATGTTTTTGCATTAAAAAGACTGGGACTGCAATTCTAGTGGCAGTAGAAAGTTAGCCTGGTCTGTCTGAGTTGGGAAACACACAAGCAGGCTTAAAGTGAGATCATTTCATTGGCTAGAGAGCTTTTTAGTTGGTTTAATCACTTTCTTTGAGAGTATAAATTTGTCTGTTCATTGCCATATAGCAGTGCCTTATATAGACAAAGCCAGCTTAGAAAGCTATAAAACTTCATCTGTAACATTACCCAGTACTAAGATCTGAAAACAGCTATTTGTTTGCTCTTTGAGTAGCACTGCTGCATGGCTTCAGTGTTCAGTCATACACAGCACTCTCATAGTACCCAAGTTAGCCTGCTGTATCACCCCTTTGTAGTTCACATAAAAAAGACCTGATGCCATGGATTAGCACTTTCCTAATTTCTCTGCTAGCAGTATGGTAGTATGGGCATCCTGAGACAAAGTAGGAATTGTCTTATATTCTCTGAAAACCAACAAATCCTTAGAGAAACCAATTCAATATGTGAGAGATGCAATTATACAATGTCACTGGAGACAAGACTCTCACACAAAAGCGCTCAAAATAATGATCAGGTTGTCGGTAATATGAGCATTACACCTGCCATACCTAGTATTGCACAATCTTCCTAAACCCAAAGGCCTCCAAGACATTCATCTCACAATAAGAATCCTCAGCAACCCCAAAATCACAACACCCAACACAACACATATAGCCACACTCTTTGGAGCTTCAACTACAAAGTCCATAAGGCAACCCAACACACTACCCAATATTTTAATCAATAGGAGAGACTTTTGTCATACATACAGATGTCCGGCTCACCAGGCTTAATTAGGAAAACATCACAGTCAGTTGTCTATTAGGGCCAAGATCTGCCAAATCACTCATGCTCTCAAGTTATTATGACCCTATCTAATAGGGGTTTAAATGGCCTGAGAAATACTGCCATGGACTATATAAAGACTGGCATTACGGAGCTCTCAGACTATGTGCCCCAGGATGGTATGTGCCTAGCATTGAGCAGCATTATACTTTCACCAAGTATGATGCCACAATATAAACAAATGATGATTGACTTCAATAACTGGCTGAGTTTCTGGTGTTATTCCAAGGGGGTACAATATTTGTCAACATGGTCAACAGATCATGTTGCTTTGCCAAGGATGGTCTGTATGTCTGCTGTAGGCTTTCAAATAGTGGCTTAATCACTGTCCTCTCCCATAGTGTCTTTTTAAATAATGCCAAACTGACAAACCTTCCAGTGTTGTAAAACCAACTCAAGGGAACCTAAAAGTATTACTGTTCAATGCCAGGAGCCTAAACAAGAAATTCCATTCCCTCCAGACTATCCCAGCCCTGGAAAATGTGGACTTCTGTGCAGTTGTTGAGACGTGGTTTAAAGCTCGGGAGAGCACCCTGGCAGTGCAGGGCTGTGATGCCTTCTTCATACTCAAGCTAGCTACTTCACAGAGACTAAAGGTGAAAGTGTATTTATCTACAGTATATCAACAACAAACTCACCTCAAGATTAGTCAGACAGGATGACACACTAGAACTTCTTCATGTTGAGATTTCAACAGACAAAGTCCCATATTGTACCCTTGCAAGCTATAGGTCACTCTCTATGAGTCAAATAACCCATAACACATACCTGGACTTAATGGAAGCCTTTACCATTCAACAAATTTCATGGGATACTTACAGAACCAGGAACAACAATTGCTTTAGAATGTAAAAAAGTCTACCAGGAAACAGAACATACTAGACATTGTTTGCGTTCCTAAAGAAATTACTGTTACTTCATGTAAAGTTTTACCACCATTGATGTGCAATGATCATGGGTTTATATAGGTTAATTTGTTGTTAGACAATTATTCCAAACTGAAATCTAAACCAGTGCACAGAAGAGTAATAATAGATTATATGGAAGCAAAACACTCACTATGCAAAACTAATTGGAGTGATGCGTTCAGTGGAAAAAAAAACTGCAAAAGGAATGTGGAAAGTTTTGAAAGTGAAATTGTTTGAATGCAAAAAAAATGTTTAACATCAGGATCTAGGCAAACAACATCGGGGGGGGGGGGGTATATTTCCATAAGAACAAGATACCTGATTAAGGTGAGAGACAAAAAATATGAGGAATGGAAAAGAGGTTGAACTATGATTTTGAAAACTGAAATAAACAAGCATGCCAGACAAATAACATAGTGTGAGACAAGATCAAGAAAAAAATTTAGGAAAATTAATATAAAAATATTGAGCATAATAGGAAAACATTTTACATATACGGAAGATGTGGTAGAAGTAAAGACATACAAATTGCAAAACTGAGTGTAAATTCTGAAATGTATTCTCAGACACAACAATTTATAAGATGATAGATATATTTACAAAATCTTATGCAAAGCAGTTTCCCTCAATAAAGGGGGTGAAAAATTGATGTAGTGACATCCAGGTAACCTCAGACACTGAAATCAAATTAGATTATATTGAAAAAGAACTACGCAAACTGGATCCAAACAAAGCACAGGGATGAGGCAGAATTAGTAATAATGACCTGAGAACACTTCTGTATGAACTTACAGTAACATTGTATCTGTTATTTACTAGGTCCTACAAATATGGAGAAATTTCTAAGACTGGAGGCATGCTTATTAAACCTGTTTTTAAGGAAAAGGGGAGTAGGACAAACACAGAGTCACATAATCCCATAAGTTTACTTTCATGTTGTGGGAAAATAATGGAGAAGGTTACACTGGATGCATTATTGTTAGAATTTGAAAGGTTGGAACTTGAAACCATATATCAGCGTGCACATGTTGAAAATATATATTTTACCACCTGTAACATTATGTTGCATAACAATATAATAATAGCTATGAATGGAAAATTGTGCTGTAAGGTAATTTATATAAATTTAACTTCAGTATTTGATAGGGTCATACATAAAACACTAATCAGTAAATTAGTGCAACTAGATATTGATATAATCTTGATAAGATTAATACATGACAAAAACATGTGTCTGGAGCATTTCTCCCCAGCCCTCCGCTGAAAATTGGCTTTGTTCCAAGTCAGACTTTCCCAATAAACAAATGTTAAATAAAATAAAATAAAAATGAATATCTGTAAGGCTTACAAATAGGACATAAGTTTCATACAGCAGTTGGACCGGTGAAATTCAAGGTTACAGTAAGGGTGTCCAACAAGTCTCTATCCTAGGTATATACTTGTTTAAATTGTATCTTTCAGGGTTTATCTTCAGAATTCTGACAGCCACATCCCCAAAACCGTTTTTATGAACTGCAAAGTGCGACTTCTCAAAACAGCGAATGCCGATGTTCCGAATAACAAAATCTTACCCCTTTTTTGACCCATGGTAGCACTTGTTTCAGCTGTAGAGTGGTCGGATATGTCCAAGTTCACTGTTTTTTTTTTAATTAGGGAAGTAGGTGTGACAGAATTCACAGAAATGGTTCACATATCTGTACATTAGTAGAGTGTGTTTTCGACAACATAAAGGTAAACCATCTTTCAGATCTATCTTTTTCATCTGAGATGTTCTACAGTCTGTATGCAAATTACTTGAAAATGGGTAAACTCATAACATGCGCTACAGACAGGCCATGCCTGCAAAAGAACTTGACTAAATTGACCATTTGAGCACAGGAGAATAATATGCTGATATATAGAAAAACTAAGCATATGCAATTTGGGAGACATAAAATTAAAGGTGACTATTTAATACAGCAGATAGCGATTGAAACTGTAGATTAATTTAAGGACCCAGGTAGATTCATCTTTAAGTTATTCTAATCATGTCAGCCAATTATTGAATGATAGTTATAGAACTATAGGTTGCATAAAAATATTTTTAAAGTCTAAGAAATCAGAAATGATGAAGCAATTGTTTATTAGTTTTATTAGACCCAAACTTAAGTATGGCATAACAATATGGAAACCTTATAGAAAACAAGCTTGAATAATATGGGGAGTTCAGTAGAAATATACTAAGTGCATCCATGGATGCAAAAATTTAAGTTATTATAAAAGACTCAAATATCTGAATTTGTACAGTGCCTCATACAGATATTTAAGAGGAGATCTTATTCAAGTATAGAGGACATTTAGAGACAACTACCTCTGGAAATGTTTGGGGGTTCTCAAAAAAGTAGTAGAGAATCATCAGACAACCTATGTAAAAGATACTATAGGAAAGAGAAATGTACTTAATGCTTTTTTTATGAGAGAGTAGCTGATTCATGGAATGGACTACAAAATTACAATAAATCAAGCACTAGTTATTTAATTTATATATTTTATTTAGTTAATAATTTTTAAATTAGTTATTTGTGCTATTTTAAGAACAGCCTGGATACTTATTATGTACTGTTTTGGTATATTGGCAAGCTAGAAGGGCATCATTGCCCACGGTTGAAATATTTGTATGTATGTATGCATGTATGTAATCCCAAATTTACAGGCCTAGGGATTCCTGGACTTTGTAAACGCAAATATCTTTGACCAGATAGTCCATATGCCTACTAGGAGTACAAACATACTTGACCTGGTACTCACAAACATGGAAGAACACTGTGCCTCCCATAGTGTAGTGCTCTGCCTGGTAAACCACAAAGCTGTCTCCTTCATAATAAAAATCAATTCTCTGACCACCAAGCTAGCTCTGTAACATTTAAGAACTATTCTAAGCAAACTTCTTCCTACTAAGCACAAAACCAAACTTACTACAGGAGATTAGATGGAAGTACTAAGTGTAAATAAATTCAGTAACCACACAAAATGTCACAAGGTGAGTCTGTTGGCTGTGACCCAGATGCTCGTATCCACCACATGCAAAATAATTTATTATACATACAGCTAATTAAGCACTTTCATCTTTAATGAATATAGACTTCATCAGAACCAGTATTCATCAAATGTACACGCATATTTAAAACCTCGTGCAATCACGTGTCAGCTACAGTCAGCTAATTAAAGCAACCACACGATCAATATCAAAAACAATTGCAATATAGTAATACATCTGATAAAAATGATAAAAAAAATCTTACAACTTTCTTGTAGTTTCTTTGAAAAGCAAAGTTCCTTTCAGAATTGCTGCTGGTGTTTCTACGGTGCAGCACTCCTAAATCATATTTTGTCATGGATCGTCTGTATCCTACAAAAGGAGTGTTGAGGTGGCTGAGATTTTACTCCCACTACAGTGAGGGTTTTAACCTTCTTTTTCGGTGATCTCCAGGGGTGTTCTTATCTCAGGACCAAAAATGCATGATCCCTGTGGGGGCAAAATTATAAATATTCTAATATCCTCATCAAAATCTCTTAGCTTGTAACACGTGTTGGTGAAACCCCAATGCTGGATCTTGCAGATATAGCCAAATCTTCAGCAGCATTGTATACCACTTGCTATCATTTGTCATACTGGAAACAGCTGAAGTAACTGTACTATTTGCCAATGCATTGCATTGGCTAAAATTTCTTGAACATCTGCCATGTGCACGAGGTAATTTGATGGACAATACATAAGCTCATTTCCTTAAGTGATCCACTGACTGGTACTCCTTGTCTGGGGGATAGATTTCAGAACTCTGTGAAGTTGTAGCATTTTCAAGGGCAGTTTCAGAAACTGATGTAACTGGCTTAGGTATCACTTATCAGAAGTTCCACTAGGAGGCCAAAGGATATGCTTGACTCTTCCAGGCAATAAGGCCAGCGTTTTGGGATTTAGAAAAGCAACACTGGTGGCTAGCTTGAAAATGCCAACCGATGGAGGGTCAGTGCAGGAAGACTACTGTATAGAGTGAAAGGCCTTTTGCACTGTCTTTGACATAGAGGACAGGGTGTCAGTGAGCCAGCTTCCTTTTTACTGCATCATCACCCAAAATTCAGCAAAGTTAGGGTCTTCTGGGGAAGATGCTGTGAGTCTTTATTCTCATTTATATTGACATTGGGTGTAGGCAACTCTTTAGGTGAGTCTATAGGCTTCCTCTTACACAATGCTTTCTCTTTGCACCTTTAGAGGGGTAAAAGTTTAACTATGATCAAGACATATGCTTGGCTACAGAAAGGATGCAAAAAATCTTTAGGCCACTCTGTCCTGCTGCTTGAAGTTGGAAGAGCTAAAGCTTAGTGAAAAACTGTTTCCTGGTGGTAACCGATGTCAATATTGAGCTAGAAAAAGATATTGGGGGAACTACTGCAATGTGGATTATTGATTTAGCATGCAGTTTGATGTCAAAGGCTGCCTCAGAACTGAAAACATCTATTCTGAGTACTAAAGGGCTAAACACAATGGAACAGACACTCGATAAAAGCACTAACCATTTGTTTTGAATAAAAGTGACTTTCAACCATTGTTTTTTTTAATATATCAACAAGGTAATGAAAGGGATGATTAGGTCTAAGAGGGACAAAATTCATAAAAGTGGAAAAGTCAACAAAAATCAGGAGACTAATAAAAGTAGGAAAAATGAAACTATTGCCTTATCAGAATGTGCTCATGGACTGATCTGAAATAGGTTGACCACTTGTTCCTCTTTCCGCAGCCCAGGTCTATTTCAGCAGTCCTGTCCTGTTAAATAAATAAATAAAAATAAGCAATTGCAAATGTCCTAAGATTTTAGGACAAGAGGTATTTTTTAACTTTCCCAAACTGTTGAATAAAACAGTTGTTGTGTATCAGAAACACCTTAGTATCATATGAAACATCATACACATCTTAAATTATACAAATGTGAACTTTTGTTTTGACAAAAAAGTGACGTCAAGTCCTTTGCACTGGCTGTGGTTATGGCCCATCTTGCAAAATCCCATCTTTCTTAAGAAAAAATGTTCCACTTTGGGTATCTGAAAAGGTGGCAACCCAAGTCATAAACACATAGTAAATGACGTAAAAGGCAGGATGGCTGAGCTTCTGTCTTTTGATCTAAAGTGCATCAGCAAAGATCTTAACAGCTTTGGTATTAAACTGCATTATGGGACAGAAGAAGAGACTTGGCAAGTTGAGAAATTTTTATGTGCTGAGCAGTCGTAGCAGCTGTTGGCCTTGGTCCGAATGTTACTGAGGATGCATCCTCCTTTTACCACATTTAGTCTTAATGAAGCTAGAAGTAGTACAGAGATAGAAAGGAATATGTGTTGTATTGGTCTAACACCAATAAATTAGTGGTAATCTCAAATAAAACTGCACAGAACCACTCAGAAATTATGTGAGATAAATGTCCTTGGAATCTTGGACATCCATATATTCCCAGTAGACGTGGATCTAAACGTACACATATTTGCCTGTGTGGTCAGATCCCATACCACCATTCAGATAATGTAGTTTGCAAACAATTTTCCTGCCCTTGTTGCTTCACTGCATTTTATGGGAGACAAGACAAGCTACAGGAGGAGAAAGGATGAAACCTATTACTCATCTCCGATATCCTGGGGTGCAAACAGAGAGGGGTAGGGAAGGATGATTAATGTTTAACATAAGGCATAAATTAGCCTAACCCCTATCTTACAGGAACCTGCTGAAGTAAAGAATGCAGTGCTTGCCTAATCCATAAACAGAGTAGGAATCGTAAGGCCTTTTGAAGTACTTTAGGTCTTGTGGCTTACACTTAGTAGTTAAAGCAGCTAGATCACTTTTGATTTTTTTTAAAATCTAGTTATTATTAGTACAGACATTCTGATTGTTTAGTCCTTGATTTCTAGCTGACAGAACAGTAGAATGCTAGCCTCAAAATTAAAATGTACAAGGCTCAATCAGGGTCTCAGGTGCATTTTTTTGTCTTTTGATTTTTATTTTTACCTTTTAAAAATCTAATATGTATTTTAAAAGGGAATTTATACTCACCTAGACCAAAAAAGATGTCAAGGAATTTGTTGTAGCCTACTTCCAGTTTTATTAGTTTCACCATTGTGATGGGAAATATATTTAAATAAGCCAAATTTGTTATTTAAAAAAGAGAAAGTTAAGGAAGGTGTAGCTGAGATACTGTACAATATTTGATTCACTGTATATCATATAGAGGATTGTGCAAAGATTCTCTGCTGCATCTGTATCTTTTTTCACCCTTTGTGTGTTTTGTTTACTGGGTTGCTATTTTATTGTTTTTGTCTGCTGAGTTTAATGTTGCCTTATTTGCATCTATTCATTTAAACAATGATATAGCAGGGCTAGTTGTCGGTCGCTTGTCTCATGCATTCAAAAGAGATGATAAAGCGGTATATGGGTTCAGGATATTTATTATACATAAACATTGTCAGGAACTGTAATAGAATAAGTATTTAAGCAAACTGACTCACATATCACTTCAAACACACTCGCATGTGCATCTTCATTCATGACTGCATTCACTATGGCTGACTGTACAAAATGGCACTGTCCTTGCACATGCTCAGTTCTTATATGCATGTGCTATCCAATTACAGAGGTTCAATAGGAACATTACACATAACAATTTACATCCTACCTCTTTGATTTGTTTGACATGCAGTAGTAGAACAAGACAATGTACGTGCTAGATAACATTTCAATACTGAAAACAAATCAGAGCTCAAGTCCAAGTAGCTGTGTATTTTGGATTGTGCCTGGAAATTCTACCAGATCTGGTTACATAAAAGTTTTGACTGAGCTTAGCAACAGGGACAGTATCTGGGGAATTCTTCTCAATAGGAACTTCAGGGACTGCATCAGGATTATTATTTGAGGAAAGTACACTGTCCTCTAAAATTGGAACAAGTACAGGGTCACTCTGAGAAATAAGAGTCTTTGGCACAGGCAATCTGCTGCGTCACTGGTTCAGAAACTGGAAGTATATGTCATCGGTTCCATCTGAAATCCATTCCTTCTTATTGAACAATATAAGATCTGGTTCCTCACAAATATTTTTGACAAAACCCACTCGGTCATATCCTTTGGTTGTTTGCATCCTTACGATTTTTCCTTGTCTTAGTGGTCTAAGAGGTTTGCTAGATTTATTGTAGTATGACTTTTGTGACTGATGTTTCTTCAAAAGTTGGGTTTTGATCACTTTGTTGTTTTTTGTTTTTAGAATCAATAGTTGTTTACTGATCAACAAGGTTGTTCTCGTCTGCCTAGATATTAATCTTTGAGCAGGTGAGCCAAGCAAGTTATCTCGGGGAATGTTTCTGAGATTGATTAGGTTAAGAAAAACGTTGATACTATCTCATTTAGATTTCTCTAATAAATGTTTCACACTTTGAATTGCACACTTAGCTAATCCATTGGACTGTGGATACTCAGGACTACTAGTAACATGAACAAAGTCCCAAGACTCTGCTGACTTGTAAACTGTGTACCATTTGTCAGATACAACTTTGTGCGGACTACCATGGACAGAAAAATGTCTCTTCAATTTTGTAATGACAGTGCTAGACATTTAGTTAGGAAGAAAGACAATTTCAAACCCATTTGAGAAAGAGTCTACTAACACTTAGTAATGTTGACCATTCCATTCAAAAATATCAGTAGCAACCGTCGACCATGGTAATTCAGGAATCTGGTTTAGCTGAAGTGGTTCTTTTAGTTGGTGCAGTTTCCTTCTGTATACTTTTTGACACAGAAGGTTAAAATACTATGCATCTTGCCCTTCTTTTGGTTGAATCAGTACCCAGGTGACAATGCAAAATCTGGATATATTCCTGTTGTAATGCTGAAGGAATAACCACTTGAGGACCTTTCATAATGATTCCATCTTCCATTATGAGCTTGTCTGTATAATGAAAATACTTCTGTATGTCAGTTGGTAAACTGGTTTGTTATACTGGCCATCCTTGACTGATAAAATGATTCAGCTTCTAGAGAATAAAGTCTCAAGCTGTGCGATTTCTGAGTTCATCAAGACATGATGAGGAAAATTTTCTGACTTCCATGACTTCAAAGTCTGCCTTCTCATTGTCATGCTGATCTGTTGTTTGTCTGGTCACTCTTGATAAAGCATCTGCAAGGTAGAGATATTTACCTTCTGTAGTAACAAGATTGAAATTATACTTTCGCAGTTTTAACATCATGCGTTGCAAGTGTGCTGGGGTTGTATGTATTGGTTTTTTCATAATTGTCACTAGAAGTTGGTGATCAGTCTCTGTTTGAATCGGTTTGCAAAAAATATAATCAAGGAACTTCGAACATGTGAACACTACTGCCAAAAGCTCTTTTTCAATTTGCACATACTGCATCTCAGTTTGGCTTAAAGTTCTGGATGCATAGGCTACTGAAATAACTTCTTGAATATATGCTGCACCAAGACCATGCTTAGAAGAGGGTCTATATCATATGAGCGAATTGCACAAATTGCGAACGCTCATAATATCAAACATACCGGACCTCGAACTTCCTATTGTGGGGGGCTGCACCCCCCACACCCCCCGCTAAATATAAACTCCAACTCAGAGATCGCACTACAGTGAGGAAAGAGCAAATATCCCATTCTTCACTGGTCCGTGATCTCAGAAAAAGCACTTTGAGGTTCGGTACGTTCGATATTATGAGCGTTCGCAATTTGTGCAATTCGCTCATATGATATAGACCCCTTAGAAGCATCACATGAAAGAGTTACAGGTTTATGAACATCATAATATCTCAATGTGGGTGGACTGGTAATTGTCTGTTTCAGAACATCAGATGCTGTTTGGTGTTGTTCCAACCAGGACCAGTTTACATTTTTGCATGTCAACTCACGTAATGGTACTGAAAGTTCATTCAGGTCTTAGATAAATTTTCCTAAATAGTTGACCATACCTAGAAAACTTTGCAAAGATGTGGCATTGTCTGGAAATGGCATCTCAAGAATTGTTGCTTGCTTAGATAGATCTGGTTGAACTAGTAAACAAATGACCCACATAAGTAACTTTTCTCAGTTTGAATTTACATTTCTGAGGATTCAGTTTAAAACTGACCTCACGTGCATGGTCTAGAACTTTCTTGAGGTTTCTATCATGTTCATCTTCACCATTGCCCCATACAATAATGTCGTCTACTATGATAGCACATGGATAACCTGGAAAAATTTGCTCCATTGGACATTGAAATACTTCACTGGCAGAATTTATCCCAAATGGCATTCTTAAGACTCTGTATCTACCAAATGGCATAGTGAAAGTAGTTAACAATGAAGATTTGTGATCCAGCGAAATTTGCCAAAATGAACTTTTTGCATCTAAGACTGAAAAAATAGTGGCATTTGGCATAAGAGCTGATACTTCTTCTAATGTGTGCATCAGATGATGAAGTTGTATAAGCGCTTTGTTTAAATCTCTCTGATCAATACATATTCGAATATCATCTGACTTTTTCTTATGAGCTACAACCATGGAGGATACCCATTCATTCGGTTCTTTTACTGGAGTTATTACACCTAAATTCACCATTTTGTCTAGCTGTTTTCACTTTGCTCTGCATTGCTATCAGAACAATTCTGGCTTGTCTGACAATTGGGCTTACTTCATGGTTTAACTTCATGGAATATGTGACTGGTAGTTTGCCAAGCTTGTCTTCGAAAATATCAGCATATTCGTGGAAAAATATTCTAAGTAAAACTACCATGGTTGTTTAGATTTATATGGTGAACCTCTTTGTTAAGTGAAATCAGTCCCATTCTCAAACTGTCTTTGAGGCCTAACTGACTGCACATGTCTTTTAACTATGTAAAACTGCACATCATAGCTGTTCCCAGCAAAATGGCATGGAGAACAATTGTGTCATCAGTTTGAATCAGTTCACCATCATAAGCAACAAGTTTTGCACACTTTGCTGAAGTTACTCACTAGCTTTTACTTCACAAACATTTGTACTGATATAACATTGCACTACTTTAAGCTCTATGGGTTTCCCAATAATTTGAACAGTACAAAATATTTCACTCTTTGCTGCCAGATCACCAGTCAGCTGATAGTTTATGAATTAATCATTTCAGCAAGCACAGATACACCATCAACATAAAAAGTTTGTTCACAGCTTGCTAACTGATCTACATGCTTCTTTGGTTGCTCTCTTTTAAAAAAAGTATGTGCCACTTTAGACTTGCAAAGCCTTTAGAAATGATTCCACTTTTTACATTTATGACATTGCTGACCAAAAGCTAAGCACTTTTCTCGTTTAGGGTCATGGTTATCTCCACAATTATGACAGTTAACAATGAGGTTTGGTGTTGAGGCCCATTCAGTTTATGTTTAGGGTTAGGTGGTGGCACAATCTTTGGTCTATATTGCTTTTTTATCTTAGATTTGTATCTCACACTATCAACATTCACACTGTTAGTTACTGCAAGCACATTTTTCTCATTCATAACCATTTTTGTGTGCTTTTCTGTAAGCTCATATATTTGACAAATTTCTATGGCTTTGCTCAACATTAAATCACTATCTTGAAGCAAAATCTTTCTCACTGCATCATTATTAGCACCACACATAGGTTCATAGGTTGGTACTAGGCTATCTGCCCTAAGGCCTATGCAAGCCTAGCCATAACAATTCCCTGGAAATTTTTTCCCACAATATTTACTTCTCCGGGCCCCTGTCTAGCAGGGTGACTGTAAGACAATCTTTTATCAACTCATCTCTCAAATCACCAAATCTGCACATTTTTGCTTTATTTCTTACGTCAGTAATATATGCTGCTATAATTTCACCAGGCTTTTGATTTTTTGTGTAGAATATATGCCTTTCCAATGTAATATTCATTTAAAGGTTACACATTTCTCTAAATATACATTTTAAGCACTCAGGGTCTTCCTGCATTTCAGCCAGTATCACAATACAGGGTTCTCCCCCTCCCCTACATAAGTGGCAGGTGCATGCACAAATGAATATTACCACTCAATCACTTCAGAGCCAGCTAAATCAAGAAGTATGAATGCTTTTGTGCGTGCATCTTTATCAGAAAATGCAGCCTGTATGAAAATATCATATTTTTGCTCAAACATTTGCCAGTTCACAGCAATATTATTATTAAACACCAGCGGTCTAGGTCTGCAAAATCGCCATGCCATAACAAGAAAATTTGCTTAAATATAAGCATAGACCAGGTACTTGTAATTATGCTCAACTGCTTAACAATCTCTCTGAAAAAGGGTTTACTTTAACATTGTAGACACTGCGAACATTCCAGAAACTTCAGATACTTCAAAAAGGTTTAGTTAATGTGAAAACGTAGCAAAGGTTCATAGGTTGGTACTAGGCTATCGGCCCTAGGACCTATACAAGCCTAGCCATAACAATTCCCTGGCTATTTCTTCTTACACTATTTACTTCCCTAGACCCCTGTCTAGCAGGGCGACTGACGTGATCCCCGGGGTGAATTTCCTTTCTCCCATCCAATCGTCAAGGTTCCTTTTGAAGAGGGCCAAAGAGGCACTCTGCTTGACATGTATGGGCAGTCTATTCCAGAGTCTGGGGAGTCTCTGGGTCAGAAACTTATCCCTCCAGCATGTTTTGTTTATTGTGATGACAAGGTTTAGATCCCAGGACCGTGTGGCTCTGAGGGATTGGGATTTCAATAAGTGTAGTATGTCCAACAGCTCTGGGTTTGACATGGCCTTGTATGTTAAGCAGAGATCGCCTCTGAGGAGACGATATGCGACAGTATAGTTGGAGTTTTTTAAGGCGTTCAGCATAGGGCATCTGCTTTAGGCCTGTGATTTGTTTAGTGAGGTATTTCTGCGGCCTTTCCAGTTGTTGCAGATGTCTTGAGATGTACATACCAAATAGGGCATTGTATTCTATAATGGGTCTAATCAGGGATGAGTACAGTGGGACCATGACCTTCTTTTTTCTGGATGAAAAGCCCTTAGTGATGAGGTGTGCCACTTAGAAGGATTTCCTGACTGTTGTGGTGATGTGGTTATTGAAGGTGAGACCACTTTCCACCTGTGTCCCTAAGTCTCTTATCACACTTTCAGTGTTTAGTGTACTGCCACCTATGTGGTAATTCATTTGTACATGTTTTTTTCCCAAAGGGGATAACTATACATTTCTTGGCATTGAGCTTGAGCCCATGGCTCTGGCACCAAGCATCTATTTCTGTAAGTCCCTTTTGTAGAGTATCCACATCATTTGGGTATTCAATAATGGCTCCCAGTTTGCAGTCATCTGCAAACTTTGTTAGCCAGAGACCCTTAGTGTTGGCCTGTACTTCAGAGAAGTAGATGCCAAACAAGAGCAGTCCCAGGACTGAACCCTGAGGTACTCCACTTGTCACTTGTCACTTGTCTGGAGCTGGATTTGGAGTCGGCACACTGTGAAAAAAAATTTGATCCTTACCCTTTATGTACATTTTAAACACTTCAGAAATTATTTTGATCACTTCTGCAATTATTTTGAAAACTTTTATCAGTATGTCACTATTTTGGATATTTTCTTTATCTCTGTAATTATTTTGAATGTTTTGAATGCTTGGCAAAGCATTCGGCAACTGAAAAATCATTTAAATGAATTGAAGTACCTCTGAATAACCACTGACCTGTTTATGAGTTCCCTCCAGTATATTTCTCCACTTTTAACTGCGTGCCTCATGTCATGTGTTGCTTCAACTTTGGATCCCATTTGGCACTATGTCGTTTTTAGACATGCCACATCTGACACCATGTTGCTTGTCTCATGCATTCAAAAGAGATGATAAAGTGGAGTATGGGGTCAAGATATGTATATAAACATTGTCAGGAACTGTAATAGAACAAGTATTTAAGCTAACTGACACACACATTACTTCAAACACACATGCATGTGCATCTCCATTCATGACTGCACTCACTCTGGCTGACTGTACAAAATGGCACTTTCCTTGCCCATGCTCAGTACTTATATGCATGTGCTGTCTAGCTATAGTGGCTCAATAGGAACATTACACATAATGATCTACATTGCCTTTTCTTATATGGGTTGCTGTAATGGTTAACTGGTGTTAGATATTCACATTGTTTTCATTAGTGGTATACAGTAGATTCATCATTAGATCAATGCTGAAGTAATGCTAAGTCTTGCCAAGGATTCCATACACCAGGCCAGGTTACAAAAGCTTAGACTCCTTCCTCTTGTACTGCATATCTGACCTAAGACTAATGCTTTGGACTTTGTGCTGGTACTTATGGCACATATAAGCATGAACATCCACAGAACTTTCTTGCCACTATTCCATGAAGTAAAACTCCATCAGAATCATGGTCTGTCAGCACATGCCCTTTCAAAGCTACATTTGCTAAGGATAGCTAAGTAACCCTTGGGAAAACTTTGTCTTTTCCTTGCTTTTTTTCTCAGACAGTTTGGTATCTCATGTCAGCTAAGAAAGGGAAATGTAACTGAGATAATTAAATCCATCATATGGCTAGACATATTAAGTGTATTTTTTGTCTAAGACCAGAGCATTACTTTAAAGAGTGTAGTTTGTCAGGTATTTCTACATAAGACCCGATCAATAATTTGTTCTTCCTTAATATCTATGTTGTAAACAAATGTCTTCAGACTCTAGCATGTATTAGTATGACATCAGAATTATCTTCCTTCCACATCCCTCACCAGCTAAAAAAAAAAAAAAAAAGCAAACAAGTCAATAGTGTTTTTGCTTCTTTCTCCCCATCAGAGGCAGATGTCTCCACTGAGATGAGTGATAAGCCTACAGACTGCCTTACATCCAAGACTGTTCCAGCTGTCATGGCCCCCACTGGAGGCCCAAAAGACACAGGCATCTATCACATTCTATCCAACTGATAACATGGCTGATCATATCCAGAAGGGAGAACTGAGGCTGGTTATTTCTGACAGACCTGAAGGTATTACCCAAATCTCAGTCAGGGATGATGTTCTAAGAACCCTCATGGAGGTATGTTTAGGGACAGCACCTCTTTGGTTTATTTCTTTGGATACTCTAAAGAAAAGATAACAAAATACTAGGATGTCTCTCCTCCTGTTACAAGTTCCACTAGGGGACTTCAGCATGAGTGGTATAACTTTTTGTAGGGTCTTTTTAGAGCCCTTATGTCATTACAACCTCCTCAGTTTTTATTTCATTTTACTTCCTCTATCCCAACTCACCACCTCCAAAAAAAAGAAAAAAAAGAGGAGGTCTTCTTTGAGGAGGAGTCTTATTTGAAGTCTGATTAAGTACCCCTAGACTATTTTTTTAAATTTATTCCCCACAGGTTTTGAACTGAAACTGATGATACTTTGTCTTCAGACTCACCCCAAAAGGAACTTTCTTTTGGTGATACCATCTATAAAATGATGCAGCATTTTAAGTGGGAAGGTAAAAATATTCCCAGATCTCAGAAAACATATTACAACCTACTGCACATGTATATTCCAAAACCTTCTGCTATACCCCCTATCTTGGTGGCTTTGGAGGATACCTTTTTGTGTCTCTGATTGACTTTGAAATGCCAACCTCCTGCCCCTAAGAAGCCAGGCAAGTAGTATAAAGTCCCTGACACCCACAAATGTTTACATAAGCACTCTTCTTCTAACCCAGCTGTTATTTCAGTAGAAATATCTTCCATCTGCAAATGCAACATTGTCTTTTATGCCACTTATTAACTATTCCATATGATTAGATACATAATTTATATTACTGACATTAAGGCTAAGCTAATGCCAGGCATACCTTACTCTAACACTAAGACTTCCTTGAAAAAAAGTCTCTCTAATGCCACACAGGTGCAATATATCCCATCAAGTATGGATATGATTCTGCTGATGCCTCCTCAAGAGCAGATTCTACCAGTTCAGTAATAAGGAGGTATTCCTGGTTTTATCTCCAATCTTTATCAAAAGATGTTAAGACAAAACATTTAGATGCTCTTTTGGATAAAGACATCTTGTCTGTTCCTATTTTGATGAAATATTTAAAAAAAATTAAAAGAAAGGGGAAAAATAATATAGGGATTTAAACATTATTTTCCTCCCCTATCCCCTATTTGCATAGAAGCTACCCTTTCAAGTCAGGTCCTTTTTTCCACAAAAGCTCAAAACCTTCTCAGGAAAAAGGTTAATAACTTTTCCAAAAAAGGGTCAACAAAAGCATATGCCTGACTTCAAAGCATCCAAATGATCCTTCTTAGACCAAGGTTCTAATTTCTGACTATTCTCCTTCCCTTTTCCCTTACCTTGGCCTCCCTCTTTCCAGCCTCTTAAAGAAACTTGGTTCTTTGCCCCCACCTTGGAAACAATAATATCCAACACTTGGGTTTTGGAAACCATAGAGAATGGGTACATACTTCACTGGACCACTCCCTCATTTCCTTTGGGATCCCCTGTCCACTCAAGCCAAAAACGTCTAATCTATCCAATCACAGCTGACTGTCTTCATCAGGGAAATCATAACCTGTCCCTTACCATCAAAAAGGAATAGGGGAGCAACTTCTGTATGGTTGCACACTGATCAACAGCTTAATTTCAGATCTTCCAGTGTGAAAAAAGAAACAGAGATAAAAGCTAGCTTTGCCAGTTTTAGTAAATGCCAAAGAAGAAACTTAGAGAGCCTGAGAGAAAATCAACTAGAAAAGATGAAAATAAAACAATAACTTGGAATAATCCTGCTACTGTTCAGCAAAAAGCAGTTCAAGCTCCAGCTTTAGTGTAAGACATGGCTTCCAGTAAACTAGAGGTAAAAATAAATCAAATGTGCTCAGAGTCGATTAAAAATAAAAGAAACATTAAAGGAGTGTACCAACTCAAGTAACAAAAAGCTGGAAAATGGAAGCAGCTTTAAACTGATATTCAGATGAACTGATAAAACTGCAATAATCAGAGGGACAAAGAGAAAAAGGCTAGCTGAGTATGAAACTGCTCAATGAGAGTGGTTTCAAAACAGATGGCAGAGTTAGAGGACAGAGCATGCAGGTAAACCCTGACATTTTCTACTGTATAAGAGAAACTGAAAGGAACAGATTGTATTAATTTTATGTAGCACAATTAAGCAACTGGACTTATATTACATAGCAGAATTTATTAATTGAAAGGGCATAGCATGTGCATGCTCCAAACCTGGCCATGAGAAAACAGCCAAGACCTGTATTAGTAAAGATGCATTCATGCTACCAGAAAGAGTTGATCTTGACAAGACTGGAAGAAGGGCAAAGTACTAAAAATTGGAGGCAGCAGAGTGTTTGTGGGAAATGATTATTCTCACTACACACCAGGCAGAAGACAAGCAAAATTATCCCAGCAATCAGGCAATGTCAAGAGACAGGTATGAGATTCAAGTTGCTGTATCCAGCTGTCTTCAGAATTTTGTCCTCCTTAAGCAAAGTAATTTTTTGATGCTAAGGAGGAAATAGAAAAGTTTGTCCAACAAAACGTGAGCCACCAAAAAAAGGCACTCTGCTTTTCATTTTTCTGATAATGAAGCTCACTGAGAAAGAGACTTTGCCAGTGAAACCTTTTCCAGTGTTCCAAGAGGAAAATGCTTAAGAAGGAGAAATAGAGTACAGGAGTTGACTAGCAGAATCAGGAGTACCTTGGACTTGAACTGGGGTTGGGAGATAGAGATGAACAGGAAAAAAACTAATAACACAGAAATTGGTGAATAAGTGTGAGATTATAAAGCATCAATCACATTTGTAAAATATGGCTTTAGAAGAAAAAGTGGAAAGATTGATATTTTGTTGACTTTGTTAAACTGAAAAGCACATACCCCCACTTCATGTCATCAATGTTTGGAAGGACACTAAAAGGAAAGCAAAGAAATATACCTGTAAGCAAAACAATGTTTGTTCTTAACAGTATTTGTATAAAACATTTCATAATATAAATTGCATGTTTCAGTTAGTGCATTATGTGATAAAGATACTAAAGTAAATAATTGCCTTTTTACTTTTTTAGTTTAAAGAAATGCAGGCATTACAATGTAAAACAAGAGGAAATGCTGGGCAAAAGCATATTTAATTTAATATCTTTGAATTGGTGAGGTGGGGGATGAGGTGTAAAAATGCAAAGATTACAATTTATGTAGAGCTGATATGTGTTCGCTTACTTTTGCATAAGTGAATGTCTGAATTAAGGCCCTAGATTTAATCTAATAACACATTTTTGTGTAAACAAGTAAGTAAAAGAACACTGAATATAATGAAAAGCTTTTTTAGTAAATAAATATGCATTGTCAGTTGAGAAGATCACAGCTGAGGGCAGCTGTACATTTTGTTCTTATGTTTCCATGGAGATAAGCTGACTACAGTGGCTGGCAATAAAGACCAGGCACTTTTTTAAGGCTAAAAGTTAATGTTTTCTGAAAGCACACAAGCTGTTTTTCACAGCAGGGAGGGAAATAAAGATAAGACAAGAAAAGACAGCAATTAGTATAAGTAGGAGCACAGGCTATAACATGCATATTAGCATGGATAACCTTAATTTTAGATTAGGTAATGACATTTGTGCGGCTGTCAGTTTGGGAAAATTGTTCCTATCAGAAAGATTTAACTTCATTATTTGAAGATGTACATTTTTGTGTGTTTGTTTTAAGTTAATAGGTTATGGGGTATTCTGGGGGGTGGGTTTTTTGTTTATTTGTGGGTTTTCATTAAAACAAAAAATGTGACAAAGGTTTAAATGGAGATGACACGAAACAAGATAGATCTGCCAAACATTAGTGGGTTTATGTAACGAAACAGATGGAAATAGGCATTTAAAAAGCTGTCATATACAACAGGTGGGAATAATAACTTTTTATCATAATGGCTACACTAGCCATATTACTTTAGAAGGGTCCATGTTCAGTCATCAAAGAGAACAGTAATTGAACAGCTAATCTTCTAACACTAAAGATCGAACAGTAGTGTTTCTGTATAAGCATATCATTGTAAAAACATCACTGAAGTGTCATAGTTGACCAGCAGCTGGAAAATAGCTCAGCATACTTTTGCTATGATTCTGTATTTATCACATAAAGTAGTGTATTAAAATAGTGTCTAGCTCACAGCAGACCCTTCTTATGTGGAGAGTTACATCCCCCACACCGTTGCTAATTATATATACCAACTCAGAGACAGCACTATTTCCCCAATGTGGTGTAATCTCAGAGTTGGTATATACAATTAGTGGGGGTAGGAGCCTCCCACATTAGGGGGTGTGGGGGGCATAGCCCCCACGTAAGAAGGGTCCAGTGTGTGCCGAATACTATTTTAATACACTATTTTATTTTATAACTACGGAATCACAGCAAAAGTTTATTAAGCTATTTCCGTGCTACTGGCCAACTATGATACTTGAGTGATTTTTTTTTTTTACAATTATATGCCTAAATGAGAACACTGCTGTTCAGTGTTTACTGTTCACGAAAAAGCTGTTCAATAAACATTTTTTTGATGGCTGAAAATAGACCCATTTTAGAATGCGAATGGCCTCACAGGTATAGACCAAAAGAAAAAAGTATAGAATTAAATTAAGAAATGCAGAGTACAGATAGCAATGCTAAGGGAAACACATTTGGAAAGAAATCAGCATGTAAATTTGATAAAGGATTTCAGGAGAGATATTCAGCAGAGTATCAGCGACAAAGGAAAATGGGAGTATTTATACTACTTGCTAAAGGAGCTCCAGTAGTGACAGAAGAGGAAAATAAGATTGCTGTTCTTTTGCAGACAGTGAGTAACATCTGGCTGCTTAGTGGTAGGAGCTGAGAAATAGCATTCCTGATTTAACTACAGATATGTGGTGAAATCTTTATTTAGCTGTAGTGCTTATTTAACTTGCTGATCTCTGTCTGCATTTGATTTTTTCAACCCATCCACTTCTCTGCTGCTGTAGTTTTAAACTTGGTGGCTTTTGAGTTGCACCGACCTTACTATAGATCTAATTTTAAAAACTCTTCCCAGTCCCCTCTCATCAGTTCACTCTACTGAGGACTGAGAGATCAGCTGTGAAGGGCCTCCCCCTTAATGTCTTAAACTTGAATCATCTTCTGTTTCTTCCCTTCCCACTTACTAAAAAAAAAAAACACACACTTTATTCAGCTGTTTTTACTGTATTTGTGCTTCTTCCTACTGTACTTAGTTTTTGCTGTGCATTCTTATAATGTTAGTTGCATTTAATCTGCTACATTTATTACTGCTGGTTAGTAGCCTGGTTACATTGTAACTGTTATTCTAAGCCTCTTAATTTTGATTTAAGCACTTCAGCTTTAAACTACTTATTTTCATAACCAAGGTTTGTGGTCTACACTCCTGTGGCATTACTGTCTATACAATTTTTTTAACTACTAAAGCATCTAATTTGCACAGAGCTGAGCATTGCTCATCAAGTTCTTTGTCTTAGTGACCTAATCATTGTATTTAAATTTCCCTCAATCCTCCCTAGTAGAGCTGTAGCCATGCATATGCACTTCCTAACTCTCTCTGTGCCAGGTTGAGATGGGTATTCTTTGGCATCGTAGCAATTGCCTCATGTGCACTGACAACCCACTTATTCTTAATAAAACAGATAAAGTATGCCAGAGGTGTAAATACACTTTAAGGCTGGAGGCAAAACTCTCTCATACAACCAAAACTAATCCTATAGAGGTCATCAGTGACACTTGCACCATGACTTCTGCACAGGGTAAAGACCCAATACATATAAGTACTTATACCGAGGCACTTACAGATAACCTTCCTAAAACACTAAGACCTCATTCACAGTACAATTAAAGAAAAGGTCATCAACCATCATGTAAAAACTCTGTTAAAATACCACCCACAGCTACACATAGTAACGCAGTATCCATTGTCTCTACTGCTAAGCCCTTAAGGAAAACCAGCCCACAGCTAAATTTCCTGGTCACTGGTGATTCAGTAGTGAGGCACAACAATGTGCCCCACACCAGACTCAGTAAGGAGAGAGTCACAGTTAGCTGCCTTTCCAGGGGTAGGTTCCATCAAGTCACATGGGCACTCAGATCACTGAACCCCCAGGTATCTGTATCCCCACACAAATAAAAAACTCTGACAAACAATAGTTTCCAACCACTGCTTAAACAGCATCTTAACCAATCCTGGTTCTGCAAATGATCACCACAAGTATTTGCCATATAATTCTCTCCAAATACTCTCCTTAAACAGAATATAGTCAACCTCTCACTGAAATGACAAAACTATTTTTATACATAACTGCTGCCTGTACAATCCATTAAGTTGCATGCGGACTTTCTTTTTAGTAACTTCTACCTCTGTAAAATCTTAGTACGTATAAATGTAACTACTGTTTGTGTATAAATGTGAATAAAAATGCAACTACTCTGTGTTTAACTGGAACTTAGTATACTGCAATGTAAGCAAATGTAGCCTTTCGCCCTCCAATAAAAATGGGTATTACCCAGTCAGACTTTCCCTGTAAAGAAAGACAAATAAATAAAAATAATGAACTGAGACATACCTCCCTTAACTATATGAAATGAGATGTGATCAGGCTTGTTGATTATGTGTCTTCAGCAGGTATGATCCTAGTACTGAGTAGCATACTACCTTCTTCATGCATGATGGCACATTATCAACAGAAAATGGTTGATTTTTAACAATTGCCTTAGCTTCTGGTTTCATTCCAGGGGTTACAATATTTGACAGCCTGGGTGGACATGGTTGACAGACCACACTGCTGTGCCAGGGATGGTCTGCATCTGCATCTATATCCTCTAGGTTTTCAGATATTGGCAAAGACCTTTTCCACCATCATAATGCCATTTCTAGGTAATGCCAAACTGATAAACCTACTGAATTAACTGAACCTATGAGGGAAAATCTAAAGGTGGTACTGCTCAATACTAGAAGTCTTAACAAGAAGCTCCACTTCCTGCAATCTTTCGTCTCCCTAGAGAGTGTAGACATCTGTGTAGTAACTGAGACATGGTTTAAAGTCGTGGACAGTACCCCAGCAATGCAACGTTATAATGACTTTCACACCTTTAGACCAGCTTCTGTACAGGAGGGAACTAAAGGTTCATAGGTGCATACTAGGCTAATGGCCCTGGAGCCTTTACAAGCAAGTGCCCTGGCATCATGCCAGCTGACATTAGTTCCCAGTGCCTCTATCAAGTAGAGCCACTGGAGTGACCCCCAGGGTGAACTTTCTATTTCCCATCCACTCATCAAGATTTCTCTTGAAGAGGGCCAGTGAGGTGCTCTGGTTGACATGTATAGGAAGTCGATTACAGACCATTGGCAATCTCTGGGTTATGAACCTGTTCCTCCAGCATGTTCTGTTGATTGTGGTAATGAGGTTGAGGTCTCTGCAGAGTGTGGTGCATAGGGATTGGGATTTCTTTAGATGTAGCATTTCTAACAGAGCTGGGTCAGACATGGCTTTGTAAGTCAAGCAGAGATCGCCTCTTAGTAGACGATATGAGACAGATAATAGCTGGAGTTTTTTGAGTCTGTCTGTGTAGGACATGTGTTTAAGACCTAGGATCCTCTTTGTGAGGTACTTTTGTGGCCTTTCCAGCTGTTGCATGTGTCTAATGAGGTACATGCCAAATGGGGCATTATACTCGATGATTGGTCTAATGAGGGAAGAGTAGAGAGAGATGATGACATCTTTCTTCCTGGATGCAAAACCTTTGGTAATGAGATGTGCTACATAGAAGGATTTTCTGACCACAGTGGCAATGTGGTGGTCGTAGAAGAGGTTGCTGTCAACCTGTGTCCCCAAATCTCTTATAACACCTTCAGTGTTAAGTGGGCTCCCATCAATGTGGTAATTAGTGGGAACTGAGTTTTTCCCAAAGGGGATGACAACGCATTTTTTGGCATTAAGCTTAAGGCCATGGTTTTGACACCAGTCATTGGTCTCAGTGAGGCCTTTCTGTAGGATGTCTACATCAATTGGGGAGTTAATAATGACTCTCAGCTTGCAGTTCTTGGCAAACCTGGTCAGTCAGAGTCCCTCCATGTTGGCCTGGACTTCTGAGAAGTAGATGCCAAACAGGAGAGGACCCAGGACTGATCCCTGTGGGACTTCACTCATGACTGGTTGGCAGTCTAACTTGGAGTCCACTACTTTCACACTGTGGGTTCTGTGAGCCAATTTGCAACCCATCTAGTGAGATAGGGGGTTGATGCCTAGTTTGGTGAGTTTATCAATAATTCCTGAGTGGGGAATGATATCAAAGGCCTTGGCCAGATTGAGGTAGGCTATATGAACTGCCTTGCCCTCATCCACAGCTCTGGTGACTAACTCAAAGAAGTCAACCAGGTTGAGCAGGCATGATCTACCTTTCACAAAACCAAATTGAGTGGGATCTAGAGTTTGGAGATTCCCTATATCCTTGTTAATTAGGTCCATGATGATGCGCTCCATAGCCTTACATATCAGACTCATCAGGCTAAGGGGGTGATAATTCCCAGGGTCTGTAGTCGCTCCCCCTTTATGGAGCTGGATGACTGTAGCAGTGCGCCATTCAGTAGGGACAAAGCCTGAGGTAAGGCTGTGATTGAACAGGGAACACATATGTGGTGCCAGTTCACTTTTTAGTTCATGTAGAACACATCCAGGGATATTGTCGGGTCCCATGGAAGCTGTATTCTTGGCCTTGGACAATGCAGCTTTAACTTGTGCTGCAGTAATGCTGAGTGCCTGGCATTTCTCTGGTATTGTGATTGGTCCTTTGGGGGGAAAGGAGGGCACTGAATTGGCTCAGTATAAGAGGTATCATTGTGCAGTAACTGAAAGCAAACCTGGGTATTGCCATGGAGATTCTTGATATAACTATAGAAGCCTTTGTGGTTGCTTTTAGTGTCTGCTGCACTTCTGCCTTCATAGCTGGCTTTAGAGGTTTTGATGAGGGATCTCAACTTTTTGTTGAGGCTAATAAGGGAGTTTTTCCAGTCTTGGGACTAGACCTTTTTTCTGCAACAGTTTCTTCCTTCTATTGTAGAGTTTATTAATGGCAGGGGACCACCAGGTTGGCTTTCTTTTTTTGGAGGGCAGCGTTTTGGTTCTGTTGGGTATGGCTAGTTATGTGTTCATACAGTGCATTGGTGTATGATTCAGCAGTCATGCATCTATTTTCCATTGACATGGGTGCTGTGAAGTTAGCCACCTCTGTTTTTAGGAGCCCAAAGTCAGTTTTGGAGAAGGTTTTCATGGTGGTTACCTTTGCAGGGGGTGTGGGTGAGATGTGGATTTCCATGGTGATCTATTTGTGGTCGGATCTAACCAGGGAGGAACTGACTATTGGTGTAGTGCAACGGTTGCCCATGTTATTAATAACCAGGTCAAGGATGTTGCTTCCTCTAGTGGGGGTAAGAATGAGCTGGTCCAAGGCATTGGAACTGATGAATTCCAGGAAGTGTTGGCCCAGTGTATTGGTGCATGAGTAGTTTTCCCAGTTGATGGAGGGGTAGTTGAAGTCACCTAGTATGAGAGTGTTGGGTTGGACCCTAATAGTTTCCAGGGTGCTTAGGAACATGGAGTGAGAGTCTTGGGACATGGTTGGGGACCTATAGCAGGCTACGACCTGGATCGTTGTCTTACTTCAGGTACAACTAACATTGGGTATCTCAGATGCATTATGCTGGGCTACTAGTCTGGAGGTGTGCATATCCTTTATGAATATGGAGACATCACCGTATTTGGAGCTTTGGTCCATGTTCTGGGGCCAAAAGGTGTAGAATGAGTTATAGCTTGGTAGCACAGGGGTGCTTTTTGCTGCTTTAAACCAGGTCTCTGTTACAGCACAAATGTCGATGTTCTCCATTTTGAGGAGTGCTTCAAGCAAGTGCATCTTGAGATTTGGACTTGTAGTGCTGAGCAGCATGACCCTCAGATTGCATTTATTTATAGCTGTTATGGTGGTAATTTGGTCTTTGGAACATCACCTAAAAAAGGCACTATAGGGAAGGCAAGAGCCTTAGCCACTATCCGGAAACCCAGGGGTGACAGATGCAGGCCATCTTTGGCAAAGCATCAAGGTCTGTCAATCATGTCTTCCCAAGTAGACAGATACTGGATCCCTTTAGAATGACACCAGAAACATACCCAATTGTTGAAGTCAATCATCTTCTGCTTGTACTGCGGTATCATTCTGGGCAATGGTAGGATGCTGCTCAGGTCTAGGTTGATACCTGCCTGGGCCACATAATCTGAGAACTCCTCCATGTCTCCTTTTATGTAGTCCAGGGAGGTGTGTCTCATGTCATTCACACCCACATGGATAGTGACAGAATCATACCTGTACTTGTTGTGGAGTGCACTGAGTGTGTGTGTTATGTGTCGGATTCTGGCACTTGATAGACAGCTGACTGTTACCTTCTCCTTATTCAACCTAGTGAGTGGGACATCAGTGTGCCTCACTATCGAGTCACCTATGATTAGTGTATTGGTCAAGCCGTTTTGCCTTAGGGGCTTAGCTTGAGGGGCACACTGTGTAAGTGAGCTATGGGTCTTGTGGTTTGTGCTGTGTTGTGGTGGTTGAGTGCGTTTCTGCCTTGGAGGTCTCTGCTGTTTGGGTAGATTTCTATTGAGAGCCTCCACAAAGGTGGGTGTGTGGTTTGTGTTTTTATGTGAGAGCTGTGATGGTGGGTGGTCTGGAGGAGTATGTGTTGCAGGTGGTGTGATGCAGGTGTTGACCTTCTCCTCTTGACCAGCTATTCCAGTCTTGGATTGAGAGTGCAAGGTTTCCAATTTAGATATATAATTGCATCCCTCACAAGTCTGATTGTTGGGAGGTAAGAGGACAGGGTTGTCTGTGTAAATGAGGCAGTTGCTACACTGCCCAAGTTCACCAGGTTAATAGGAGAAAGCACAGGAAACTGACCTTTAGACATGCCAGGATGGATGGTTATTATTACTAAGCACTGGAGCTGTTTCTTTATATAGTCCTTTTAGGAAAAATGTCACTCAAGGTGTCAGAGTCTGTACAGAGCACTGCCAAGCACTTGAGGAGAAACTAATACGTAGACCCTGAAAATTTACAGTAAAGCCATGGAGGTGGAGGAGTCTTAATCTATATTAAAAATAACCTCACATTCAGTTAAATTGTATGACCCTGCACTGGGGAGCAGTGGTAAGGCATTTCTGTGGCTCCTGGGTGTGCATCAAATGTCAGAGGGTTTGGCACTTTTGTATTTTTTTTACCCCATGCAGACATGAGAGAGTTTTTTCATTGGAAGATGGCAGGTGCTGGTGTGGGGGGGGGGGGGATTGATTGCTGGGAGAGAGGTGACTGAGGCATGGTTTTTCGGAATGAGATGAGCTGGCAGATTTTGAAGGTTCCCTGCAGAGTGCTTAGTCTGAGATATTGGGGCAGTGGATATTCAGGGCTATGGAAGTGATTCTTTTGGGCTGGGATGTGGAATCTGAGTTGCCCAGACATGGTGAGTCCTTTCATGGTTTGGTGCTATTGGCTGCCAGAAAGACAATTGCTAGAGAATGGAGATCAGGGCCTAGACCAACCATGACTGAACTACTAAATATTGTAAAGGAGATAAAATGTTTGTGGACTGAGTCTTTAGAAAAGGGAAGGAACAAATTACATAGAAACAAATGAACAAATGGAATTTGTTGGAACAATAAATGCATAATTATGTTCAAGTAGGAGTGAAATTTAAAGGAAGGTAGGACTTCAACAATATATGTATTGTTGGAGTGAATGGTAATTGCTCAAATAGAAACCATATATGTATAATGCATGAAATAAATAAAATGTTTGCAATAGTGTGTTTTCTTTTCTTTAACTGTAGCATACCCATGCCATTGTTCAAAATATGTGACTTTAATAAAGGTGTTAAAAAAAGTTATGAAGGGGGTGGGGGATAACTGGGTTGCATTGTCATATACAACTAGAATCTGAAAGTTAAAGATTCAGTCTGGCACAGCTGGACCGGGTTCAGACAAGGTTGCATCTGTTTAACCTTCACATTCATTTAATTCTCTAGGATCTTTAGGACAAGAAAGGTGCAGGTAAGGAGATTAGAACACTAGTACACTCTGGTGTCTAAAAAGAGCGAGAATAGAGGAGTTTCTGGGAGACAAGCAACAATTCCGACAGAATGAACTCTGATGGGAAGAGGGGGTATTTGAATATACTGCAGGTTTCAAACTGGGATGTGCTGGGAGGGGTGGATCCTATGCCTTCTAACAGTGTAGCAGATTAATATACTCATCTATCTTGTTGTGTTTATGAACTGAAGTAATCGTGGATGACATGATAAAAAGAGCGGCCTCACTGCTTTCAGTGTGGTTAGCTTAGAAGCTTCCACTGGGTTGTCTGGAGTTGGGGTAGGTGGATGCTGCTACCAAAATGTATGAGTGGGAAAGCAGCCATGTCTTACTAAAGGACATGCCAAGGAGTCTGTCCCTTCAGCCTTGCAGTTCCAGGGAACAACTAGCTTGGATGTTCTGGTGATCTTATGGGCTGGGCTAGTATTACGAGCTGGGCTAGTGGCAATGCCAAGGGACAGAGTCTTCTTAATAAATTAGATATAATGGTGGTTCATTATAAAAAGAAGAAGATGAAGTAACAGTGGACTGGGTAACTAAACTGAAAACCCTATGGCATCTGCTACTGAATAGGGTTTTGTTAATGAATAGAGTTTTGCCTTAACTTTGAGCTGTAACAAGAGACAAAGATAATACTGTGAACATTAAGAAAGGTTTGTTAATTGTACACTGAGAATCTCAAATCTAAATATAGTCTTCATTTAAAGAATATATACCTATCTGCAAGAGAAGGGCAAACTGGGATTTGTCTGGAAAACTCTTAAGCATCTCAAGATGAGCTACTGCTCTCTAATCTGGTTACCATGGACACCAAAGAGCTATAGGGTTTGATGTACTAATTCAAAATGCAAAACATGCTTTGCCTAGAGCTGCTTTACATTGTTGAATTAGCATTGCTATTGTGAAGACATCCCTAAATAAATACTGTAGGATTATTACTCTTTCCAACCCACCTGGACATAATTGTTTATCTGAAAAAAGCTGTCTTGTTATTAGAGGTTGAGTGACACTCCAAGTATTATATCTGGAGTACTGCCTGTTACTTGCATATAGGTTAGATACCCTGATTCCATACTGTCCACTTAGGACACAAAGCCAGGGAGTCCTAAAGCTGAAAAGATCTGATTTTGGCTTAGTGATTGAGACAATTTCTTATACCACAATGTCTCTTACAGCATGGACTTCCTTGTCTCAACATGTTAGTGAAAGGAACAAATAAAACCATACTGTATTCACATTCAAATGCACTGGAATACTTACTTGCAAGCTCCAGTTGTCGTTAGAAAAAAAATTGTTGAATGACTTAGCAAACTATATTTAAGCATTATTTGCAATTGTAACTTGCTTTCATCTTCTTAGCACAAGAAATCTGGACAAAGAAAAGATGTTGTAGGTACAAAGGCCAAATAATAGAGACACATTTTAAATATTGCTCTTATAAACTAAAAAAGCTCATAGAATAAAGGGTTTTGTGTTAGCATACATTTTCTGATGGATATGAAGCCTATAACTCAAATGTCTGTCTTTATTTATTAACCTCAGTTCTCAATAACTTGCCAGAAAACCACAAATGTTATAAGGAACAGATCGAAAATATAAGGCAAAAATGTGGAAATTCTGTGAAAATCTGGACAGCTGAGAGCTATGCTTGCCTTAGCAATCTATGTTATGGATTACTGACAAATAGTTACAAACCTTTGGCTTGTTTAACAGGTTGAAAGTGTTCTTCTACCACTATAATTTTTGGGTTAAAATTCTTTCTTGTATAACCTAATGTATTTTTGTCTGTTTCAGTTTCACTGTGTGCACTACGGCCCAGAACATGACTGAGAAGGGTTAGTGAATGAGCACACATACCTTTTAAACAAACAGTAAATCAAACAACTAAAGGACTTTGAGGGAGTTTGAGGAACAGATCAGCAAAATTTGGGGACAGACTATGTAATGTATTTGTAAAAGTACTTCTTCATAAAGGAGGTTGTGTACCCATGGAATAGGTTATCATTAGAAGTGGTAGAAAAGGAATTAATGGAGGCATCTAAGAAGTCATAAGGGACAGAGGGGAACAGGAATGGAGGAGAAGTAGAACTTTTAATGCACAGACTACATAGGCTAACTACCTTCTTCTGCCATCAAGGAAGATATAACACAATGTGAAGTAATATCTAATACAGAATATCAATTTCCCCATCTACTGTAGAGAAGATCTATGTAGGAGGTACGGGGATTTCAAAATGAAGGACACCCTTTAGGTTACTGAAATAGACAATAATTCCAATACATATTAAACAGCAAGAAGTAGGACAGGCCTGTTTGGTAATCAAAGCTCCAGACATCAAACATCACCAACATTATTCTTGGGGGGGGGGTCTATATTAGATCATCGAAATGGCTCATTATCGAATGCTGTAACGTCAAACTGCAAAACCCAAACTCTAACAATATCGAAACCTCAAAATGGCAATTTTTTTCCTAGGGAAAAAATTTGATGTTCCGAGAAACACACACACACCACAAACACACGAAAAAGCAGCACTCCACACACATACACTTAAAAGCTACATCTAACCCTACACTGCAGATACACTACTATCTATCCACTTATCTTAACCCAGACCCTAACCCTAAGGTCCGGTCCATCTCTATCGCACACTCACCTCACCCGCGCCCCATCCCTAACTCACTTAACCCGCCCCAACCCCAAATTCTCACTATCGCACACTCACCTCATCCACGCCCTAACCCTAACTCACTTAACCCTCCCCTAACGCCAAATTCTGTCACTATCACACACTCACTTCACCCGCGCCCTAACCCTAATTCACTTAACCCGCCCCTAACCCTAACGTCCATCACAAATCGCACACTTACCTGACCTGCACCCTAACCCTCACTCACCCAACCGGCACCCTAATCCGAACATCCGCACAAATCGCACACTTACCTTAACCCAACCCGATACTTTTCACTGCATCGCTGAAAACAGTGAAGCCACAACAACGGCCAACCGAATTCTTTCCCTAGGAAAGAATTCGGTTTTGTGCAACTTCACTGTTTTCAGCATTCGAGATATTGAGTTTGATATTAGATCATTCGAAATTCAGCCGTTTCGATGATCTAATGTAGACACTTCTAGGGCAGTGAGGCACCAAGAAAAGCAAGAATGTGGATGTTGCATTTTCTTCACTTTCTCACTCCTCTCTCTGTTTGTGCATGTAGTTTGGGGTGTGGGGATGTTGTTTCCATTTTGTGGAGTGAAGGGGTACTAATCTTATATTGATTAAAGCAAATGTGATTATTCATAATGAACCCAAAAGCAGATAAAAATTCCAAAATTTGGTTTAGCTGGATGGATGAGAGTAGGATTCAAATATACAGGATTATTTAAAAAAATGTGAAGTCTAAAGAAGGATAACACAGGCAGTGTAACGTTACTCTTTGCTCATGACATGGTTAACATACAGGAATCAGAAGGACTATTAGAAGATGAATTATAAGTAATTATTATATCGTCATTACAGAATTAGACTGACATGGAGCTATCCCTTTGCAATAGTACATAGACCGTCCTAGATGTAATGAGTAGGTGACACAGACATTTAAGCATTTTTTTTTAATTATTTATTTATACATTCTTCATTAACTATGCAGGTCGGTCTGTGACCAATACTTTCATTTCTAGAGAGCTTCCTTTTGCTTTTGGAAATTAATAGACAAGGAAATTCAACTAGGAAGGGCAACGGACATCGGTTTTCTTACAGTCCTATTTGAAAGAAATAAATCTATCAGGCAGTTTAGCTAATTTTGCTATGGAAGTAAATAACACAATGAATCTTGGTTTGAGACCTTTTTCAGGGAATGAGAGAAATTTATTTAAAACTGGAACATGGAGCATAGGTAGGTTTAGCAGAGTGTGAGAGGATGTGGTATGTAGAATTCATATTACCATCTTAGTAATTTTATCATTACAAGAATTCTGGCTGCACAATCAAGAAGTCATTATTGTATCATATTATAGAGTTTATAACCTGGTAAGCAAGCAAGGGATTTCTGACTTTTTTGAATGTAACTTGCTGTTTATATCATAATATCTGTTCTGGAAGAAGATTAACTTTTGGCACTACTTGTAGGAAAATAAGGTAACATCAACCTTTTGCTATATTACAGCCATATGTTTCTAACATATCATTTAATCATATTTGCTGGTTTTTGGAAAAATTGTGGCAGTGTCTATTACCGATTATGTATCCAGGAAAATCCCAGTTCTGGGAGATGTGAACATCAAAAGCAAGGAAGTATGATTATCTGCTGCAGAATTCTTTCTATATATTTTATGAGTACCATTGTAGTTTACAAGTGAGCTTTTGGGTTATACAAAAAACATTTTTAGAAAAAAATATACATTTTAGAAGGAATTCTCTTTTATGATGTAAATATATATATATTTTTACTTTCAAATCGTAATCCATAGAGCCAGTTCTGTGGCACACAGGAATGAAACCCTGACTGCATTTAGTGGATCCAGGCTTAGGAGGAATTGGCAAGATGGTTGGAGTGAGATGTCAAGGTCAACTCATCTAGCCTGGAATAAAGGAAGTGGTACAGGCCAGCTTCAATACAAGCACCTAAATGAGTCTGAGCAATAGTACAGCATGAGTGAAACTGAGTTAAGACATTTGGTTTGCCAAGCAGGTATGAACTTTGTGGAAACATGCACACTGCAGAGAACCAGAACTGTAAGTTCTGTTTCAGTGGTGAACTTAACAACTGTCATGGGGGAGGGCGGGATACATTAGGTTCAGCATCCCTAACTCTGTTGTATGATGGCTGCTTCTCAGGTGTCATCTTCTTCCAGACCTTAGTGATGATGGTGATAACAGTGGAAGATGAAAAAGAACACATGGTGGGATTCATAGTCACATGGTAATTAGAATAAAAAGACCAAACAAAATGGCAGCTTTCCTAATGACTAAGTGGAGCAGTATACTTTCTCAGAAAATTCAGCTGCAATACTTGATAATATGTTATGAAAAGGAGGTCCTCAATTTGTAAGGACATAGAGATATAGACATTATTTTATTTATTTATTTATTTGACATTTGTTGACCGGGATGGTCCAACTGGGACAGAGCCCTTTTTCAGTGGAGACCCGGAGAGAAAAGCTGCACAGTAAATACATATAATAACGTTGACTTAGTATTCAATTAATAAAACAAGAAACATACATAGAATAACTAAAGCAGGTTAAAAATATATGGAAATAAGAATCAGCATTATAGCAGGTGTAGGTACAATGCAGAGTACAAGAATACATACGGTTATAATTATAGGGCAACACAATTGATAAGAGTATGGTTACAAATAAGAAAGGGTTACTAAGCTTATTCATTTGACTGTTTAAAGGTCATATATTAGAAACAAGATAAACTGGCATAGTATGAAAGAAGAGGTTAAGTAACAAAAAGAATACTAAAAGAGAATAGAGGCAAAGACGAAGGAAAGATAATTTACAAATTAAAGAAAAAAGAGTGTTAAGAAAAAGAGTTGTAAAAATTTAGAAAAAACAGGAGAGAAAGAGTGGCTAAGAGAGGTGAGTCATCAGGTGGGAGATAGCACTGACATAGTTTAGTTTTACTTAAGTGATTTTTTACTGCCTTTCTGAATTGGGGTTTGGGTCTAAGAAGACGGATGTCTAGTGGTAATTTATTCCAGTTCACAGCAGGCAGATAGCTATAAAGGTTTTTTCCTGAGTTAATCACAGGTTTGTGAATGGACAGGAGATGTTGTTCAGAGCACGGCAGTGTTCTTGCAGGGGTGTAGTGGGAGATGATAGAGGAGATGCTGGGACAAAATGCGGGCTGGTAAAGAATAGAATGAATTATCTGGAGTTGAGAAAGGAGGAGGTTATGTGGTAATTCTAACCAGTTCGGTTTCCTGACAGCGAGGCAGTGATGAGATGAGTATGGCAGTTCAACAGCAAATTTAGCTACCTTGTTGTAAGTGGATTCTAGTTTAACTGTAAGTGTAGCCTATAGATTGATGAAAATTTGAGAGCCATAAAGAAGGGTAGGTAATAGGTAGGCATGTGAAAGAGCTATTTTAGTTTTGCTTGCAAGAAAGTTTTTATTTCTATAAAGGAGACTAAGTTTTTGATTTTCTTAATGTTACTTAGGACATATAGGTCAAATTTTAGTTGATCATCAATAATGACTCCTAGTAGTTTAGTGTGACTGTCAACTGAGACAGAGGTATTGTTATGGGAAGTAATGGTGAAAGATGGTCTCAGGTAAGACATTGTTTTTTGTAAAAAAAGTAATAGCTGTTTTTTTTTGTGGTTGAAAATAAGATGGCTTTGGTTGAGCCAGTTTTCGATAAAAAAGACGGAGTTCTGTGTTATAGTTTGGAGTTCAGTAAAATAGTCAGTAATGGAGATGACTGTGGAGTCATCTGCATACGAACAAGTGAAGAGTGAGGGGTAGAGCTAGATAGTTGATTAGTAAAAACATTAAATAGCAGTGTTCCTAGAACTGACCCTTGAGGTACTCCCATCTATATAAGGCATTCGGGAGTGCAGCAGAGTTCCATTTGACAGATTGGAAACGGTTACTTAGGTAACTAGAGAACCAGGAAATATTGGTGGTAGATAGATAAACTCTCTCTATTAAACCTAACAGTAGAGGGTGACAGATGGTGTCAAATGCCTTTCAGAGATGAAGAAAGAGACAAGATACAAGTTTATTGTGATCTGTAGCTTGTGAGATAGTGTTTGTAAAAGAAATGAGGGCAGCAGATGTACTGTGGCCAGGGCAAAAACCATGATGAGTAGGGGTGATTTGGTTTTCATCTGTAGGGTATTGTAGGGTTTGTTTGTTCATAGGTTGGTCTAGGCTATCGGCCCTAGGGGCTGTACAAGCCTAGCCATAACAATTCCCTGGCTATTTCTTCCCATACTATTTACTTCCATGGACCCCTGTCTAGCAGGGTGACTGAAATGATCCCTGAGGTGCATTTCCTATCTCCCATCCAATCGTCAAGGTTCCTTTTGAAGAGGGCTAAAGAGGCGCTCTGCTTGACATGTATGGGCAGTCTATTCCAGAGTCTGGGGAGGCACTAGGTCAGGAATCTATCCCTCCAGCATGTTTTGTTCATTGTGATGACAAGGTTTGGATCCCTGGAGCATGTAAGTCTGAGGGATTGGGATTTCTTTAAGTGTAGCATGTCTAACAGCTCTGGAATTGACATGGCTTTGAATGTTAAGCAGAGGTTGCCTCTGAGTAGATGATATGCGACTTAGTATAGCTGGAGTTTTTTTTAGACAATCAGCATAGGGCATCTTCTTTAGGTTCATAGGTTCATAGGTTCATACTAGGCTATCTGCCCTAGGGCATTTATAAGCCTAGCCAGAGTGTGTGTGGCTTTCACCACCCCTTAGGATGAGAATACTATACCCATTAGTTTGCTGTGCCTCTGTCCAGCAGTGGCACAGAGATGATTTCCGGGGTAAACCTATGATCTCCCATCCACTCGTCAAGATTTCTCTTGAACAGAGTCAGTGAGGGGCTCTGCCTCACATGGACTGGGATTCTGTTCCATAGTGTAGGGAGTCTCTGGGTGATGAATCTGTCCCTCCAGCACATCCTATTTATATCCGTGTTGAGGTTTAAGTCTCTTGCTCTCATGGCTCTGGTGGATTTGGATTTTTTGAGGTGGAGCATGTCCATTAATTCCGGGTTGGACATGGCCTTGTATGTCAGGCACAGATCACCTCTGAGCAGACGGTATGCGACTGAATAGAGCTGGAGTTTCTTCAGTCGGGCATCGTATGACATATGTTTGAGCCCTTTATCCTTTTGGTGAGGAACTTTTGGGGTCTTTCCAACTGCTGCAGGTGTCGGGTAAGGTACATTCTGAATGGGGCGTTGTACTCAATCATTGGTCTGATAAGTGAAGAGTACAGGGTACAATGACCTCTCCTGATCTGGATGTGAATCCCTTCATGATCAGGTGGGCAATGTAGAAGGTCTTCCTAACCACTTTGGCAATGTGAGTGTCAAAAGAGAGGTTACTGTCAACTTGGGTCCCCAGGTCCCTGATAACTTCTTCCGTGTTTAATGGATTACCACCTATGTGGTAATTAGGGGTTACCTTGTTTTTCCCAAAGGGTATGACTATACATTTTTTGGCATTTAGCTTAAGGTCATGGCTCTGGCACCAGTTATCCATTTCTATGAGACCTCTCTGGAGGATGACTGAGCCCTGTGGGACACCACTCGTGACCGGCTTAGAGTCTGACATGGCACCAGCAACTCTAACCCTGTGTGTTCTGTCCTTGAGCCAGTTTGCAACCCATCTTGTGACATATGGGTTTACATCTAAGCTGGTGAGCTTTTCTATGATGCCCGAGTGGGGTATTGTGTCGAACGCTTTTGCTAGGTCAAGGTAGGCTGTGTGAACTGCCTTACCCTCATCAATGGCCTTAGTGACTGTTTCGAAAAAGTCGACCAAGTTCAAGAGGCAGGATCTGCCCTTGACAAAGCCAAATTGGGTAGGATCCAGTGTCTGTAGGTCCCCAATGTCTTTATTTATGAGTTCCATTATGATCCTCTCCATAGCTTTGCAGACAAGGCTCGTCAAGCTTATGGGGCGGTAATTTCCAGGGTCCGTAGAAGCACCGCCTTTGTGGAGTGGGACCACAGTTGCCGTCGCCATTCTTTGGGCGTATCCTGTAGTAAGGCTAAGATTAAACAGCAGCCTTATGTGTGGGTTTAGTTCCTCATTGAGTTCGTAGCACCCAGCCGGGGACACCGTCCGGTCCCATTCATGCTGTGTTTTTTGCTTTAGAGAGAGCAGCTCTCACCTGGGCATCTGAGATGTTTGGGAGGCTAGACTCTGGTGGGATAGATATTTCTCCTTTGGGGGGGGGGGAATTTGCACTGAACCTGTCTGCCAGTATGTTGGCAATGTCTGCGGGTTCAGTGATTTTTTTATCATTTTGGACTAATTCTGAGCATATCTGGGAGTTTCCACCCAGGTTTCTAACATAGCTAAAGAAGGCCTTGTGATTGTCTTTTGTGTCATTAGCGATTTTTCTCTCAAAGTTGGCCTTGGATGATTTTATGAGTGATCGTAGTTTTTTGCTAGTATTGATCAGAGATGCCTTCCCTTTTAGGGATTTTGCTCTGTCATGTAGTAGCTTTCTCCTCTTGTTGGAGAGTTTGTTTATGGCTGGGGTCCACCAGACTGGGCACCTGCCTTTGGTGGAAAGGGTCTTGATTTTATTAGGGATTGCTTGATCCATACATTCCTGGAGGTGCTCGTAGAAGGCATTTGTAAGGGTTTCAGCAGCGTGGGTTGTGGTTTCCACTGGCTCGGGGGCCTTGAAGGATACCACTCCAGTCTTAAGAAGTGTGAAGTTTGCTTTTGAGAAGATCTTCACTGTGGTCTTTTTTGCTGGGGGTGGGGGCGGGATGTGGATCTCCAATGAGATTAATTTATGGTCTGATCTCACCAATGAGGGATATACCTGCGGTGTGGAGCATTTTGACCCCATGTTTGTGATGATCAGGTCTATTTTCTCCTCTTGTGGGAATGGTGACTAGTTGTTCCATAGCATTTGAGTTTATGAACTCCAGGAACCTTTGGGCTAGGGTGTTGGGGCTTGAGTAATGTTCCCAGTCTATGTTTGGGTAGTTGAAGTCACCCAATATGATGGTGTTTGGAGAGACATTCATACTCTCTAGTGTCTTCAGGAAGGCTGTGTGGGTTTCCTGAGTTTAAGAAGGTGGTCTGTAGCATGCTACAAACTGTAGGGCAGTTTTACCTATGGTTAATTGCACCTGGATGGTCTCCGATGCTTCGTGCATTGCCACTAACCTGGAGGTGTGGGTATCCTTTATGAATATGGATACTCCCCCTCCTTTTGTGGTTCGGTCAGGATTTTGGGGCCGGAACGCATGATATGAGGTATAACCTGATAGTGCTGGGGTGCTCTCAGGAGCCTTGAACCAGGTTTCAGTCACAGCACAGACATCGATGTTCTCCATACTGAGGAGGGCTTGAGGCGTGCATCTTGAGGTTTTAGACTTCTGGCATTGAGCAGTATTACCCTTAGTTTTTCTCCATTTTTGTTTTCTAGGGCGGTAGGTTTATCATTTGAGCCTTGCCTAAAAAGGCACTATGGGGGTGGCAAGAGCCTTTGCCAATATCCGGAAGCCCAGGGGTGACAGGTGCAAGCCATCCCTTGCGAAGCAGCGTGGCTTGTCAAGCATGTCATCCCAGGCAGACAGACATTGGATCCCCTTAGAATGACACCAGTAATTAAGCCAATTATTAAAGCTGATCATTTTGTCTCTGTATTGTGGCATCATTCTTGGTGAGGATAGGATACTGCTCAGGGTCAGGGTCATACCGGCCTGGGCTACATAATCTGAGAGCTCCTCTATGTCTCTTTTCATGTAGTCCAGGGAGGTACGTCTCAGGTCGTTCACACTGGCATGGACAATGACTGAGTCATACTTGTACTTGCTGTGGAGTGACCTGAGTACTTGTGTTATGTGGCGGATTCTAGCGCCTGACAGGCAGCTTACTGTGATCTTTTCCTTGTTCAGTCTGGTGAGTGGGACGTCAGTGTGTCTGACTATGGAGTCACCTATAACAAGTGTGTCTGGCATTGTGTTTGGCCTTAAGGGCTGTGACTGTTTAGCACACTGACTTTGAGAACTATGTGTTGCATGTCTTATGTCTTGAGGTGGCAGTTGCTTGGGTGTCTGCTTTGGAGGCCTCTGTAGTTTTGGTAGATTTTTGATCAGTGCCTCCGAGTATGTCTTTGTGTGTTTATGTGTTTGTTTTGCAGTTGTGATAGTTCTATGTGAAACTGGGTTTGTGGTGTGCGTGGTTTCCTTCTCCTCCTGTCTGGTCTTGCCAGTCCTGAGTTGAGAGAGCTCAGCCTCCAATTTGGCTATATAGTTGCATCTCTCACATGTATTTGTGTTTTGTGGGATAAGGAGTGGGTTGTCTGTGTACATGAGGCAAATGTAACATTGCCTCAAGATGCCCAGATTCACCAGCTGAACAGGAGAGGACGCTAGCAACTGACCCTTCGACATGCTAGAAAAAGTAAAAATGTTTGCTGTGTAACTGAGTCAGAAGGGACCTATAGGGAAATGGGTACTCGAGGGGATTCTAGGCTAATGTAGTACTTTGTTTAGTATACAAGTACTTTACCTATATAAAAATGCTTTAGGAGCAAGTGCTGAGCTTTTGAGATAGAGAATAGACTGTTTAGATAGCAAGTAGAGAAGTTCTAAGGGAAAAATTGAAGAGCAGACTTTGCGGAGCCAGAAATAGTTTAAACTTGTTTAACCGGCGCTGCCCGATGGCGCTCTATGGGCAACTCCGCGCAAAATCACGCAAAAGCGCGCTAAAGCGGGCTTTATAGCAGGGGGTTGAAAAGAGCTAGGAATTGACCCAAAATGGCCAATAGACTACAAGTTTCTGGCTGGAACCACTGCTCTAGGGACAAATAGGCTGCTCAGTGCTCCCCACTCCCACTGGTGAACAAAGAAGCTTCCCTTTATCCAAATAGGATATGGAATAGCACAGGAACCAAGCCAAAGCCCAGAGATCAGCAAACTCTGAAGACTGGACTATTCTAGTTCAGTAAGGCGGGAAAACAAGATGTTTTTTTTGCAGAAAACAGAGGAAAAACAGACAGTAAATGCTATAAATGCTTTTAAACAGCTAGCGCACTTGAGTGTGTTAGCCTACAGGTAAAATTAAGCAACAAATAACTTTTTTAAATGTGCAAAACAGTTAATCAACACAAAAACAGTTTAAATAGAATGCAGAGCTGTATAAACTGGCGAAAATGCAGTCGCTAAGCAGTAAATAATCAAAAAGCCAGAAAAAATACTTAAATCAGGAAAAAGTCACTCTTTTGCTCTCTGCTGCTTGTAGAACTCTGCAGGACACCACGAGGAGCTGTGCTGAGTTGAATACAAGCGAAAAAGCGCGCTAAAGCTGATTCTTTTAGTGAAGTATTTCTGCAGCCTTTCCAGTTGTTGTAGATATCTTGAGAGGTACATACCAAACTGGGCATTGTATTCTATAATGGGTCTAATGAGGGATGAGTACAGAGGGGATAATGACCTCCTTTTTTCTGGACGAAAAGCCTGTAGTGATGAGGTGTGCCACATAGAAGGATTTCCTGACTGTTGTGGTGATGTGGTTATCGAAGGTGAGACCACTGTCCACCTGTGTCCCTAAGTCTCTTATCACACTTTCGGTGTTTAGTGTACTGCCACTTATGTGGTAATTCATGGGTACATGTTTTTTCCCAAAGGGGATAACTATACATTTCTTGACACTGAGCTTGAGCCCATGGCTCAAGCACCAAGCATCTGTTCCTGTAAGGCCTTTTTGTAGAATATCCACATCATTTGGGGATTCAATAAGTGTACATGTACAAGTTTGTGTACACATTTCTCTAAGATCTTGGAGAGGGGGTGATAGAATTGCCATGGGCCTATAGTTAGATAATTCAGTGGCATTGCATCCTTTGTGGAAGGGAAGAGTGTAAAATGTTTTCCATATGGCTGGGACTTTAGCTTCACTAATAGATCGATTTATGACAATAGAGATGGGTAAGGTAAGGATTTAGCAGCTAGTTGGAGAAAGAGTGGAGGAACACCATCAATCAAGGGAGGACATGATTTAAGTTTGAGAAGAAGAGATTTTATGGTATTTGGTGGACACTGATTTTAAGTCGAAGGCCGAGGAGGGATCAGATGAAATGGCAGAGGGGGGTGATGAATTAGAGTTTGGAAGGTTAATAAGTTTACTGGCAGAGTCTATGACGTAAGAGTTAAAGTTAGTTGCAGCTAGGAGAGCAGAGATAGCAGGGTTAGGTTGGGGAGTAGAAGGTTTACCAGGATGAAGAATTTGATTAAGAGTATGCCAGAATTTCTTTGGGTTATGTTTGTAAGTTTTGGTGGGGATTTGAGTAATAGTTTGTCTTGTCATTAATAATTGCTTTCTTAGTAAGGTTATGAAGTTGTTTATATTGTTGGAGGTGAAAAGGCAGTTTAGTTTTGTTCTAGAATTTCCAAATTTTGTCTCTTTGAGCCATTAGGAAGCGAATGGAAGAAGTTAGCCAAGGAGATATTGTAGATTTTATTCTGACATTGCGTATTGGAGCAAGGGAGTTGAGTATGTTAAGGAATATGCTGTTAAATGCTATGATGGCTTCATCAAGGTGAGTCTGTTTTAAAAAGTACCAGTTTATGGCTGAGAGTTGGCTGTTGAGTTCATTAGGGTCAAAGTCTTTAGACTTCAACATTCTTTGATTTTATGGGGTTTAAGAATGTGAGGGCTAAAGCGCAGAACTTTAGTTGGGCAGTGATCACTGAGGGTATCAGGTAGGGTTTCAGGGAAGAGATATTTATGGGGGTGTGACACAAGGATCCAGTCTAGTATAGATGAATGCGAAGTCGATTTAGTGATATAAGTAGGAGTGGCTACTAGTTGGGTGAAACCATGTAGGTGGAAGGGGATACTGTGATGAGAGTTACCCAGTTGATGTTGACATCACCCATGATAGTAGTCTCATTGTGTACATCATTGGAGAGAGAGGAAAGAATACTTTCTAGTAATGTGATGCTGTTGCATGTTTGAAAAGCACTCACACCTGTGGCTGCTTTCACTAACAGAAATATTAGCCAGATACAAGATGGTAGGGGTGGTCAAAGGGGCTCACAGTCAAGAAAGCTGAGAAGGTCTGAGACTTTCGCAAACCGGTATTACTTTAATGGCTTTAACATTTATTTCAATTATTTTTAACATATTAAATTTTGATAACTTTCTGGATAAGTTCTGAATGCATATGACAAAGTGACAAAATATATTAAATTGTTTTTTAAACTGTTCAGATGATTTCTGTTGCTCTCCTTGGTAGAAAAAAGTCTATACATCATTCTTCATTTTACTGAGAGTGCAGAAATATAAAGAGAGAGATGATTTGACATCTGTAAGTTTATAAAGGCCCAACTTACTGTTAGGAAAGACGTATCATATAGTGCCATTATAATGGAAAGAAAACTAAGATGTTGAAATGGAAATTAGCTACACTTGATGTAAAGAATGTCAAAGAAAGAAACTAAAGAAAAAATAAAGATCTTTAAGTCTAGTAATTCATGTTATGGAGAATAGAAAGAGATATTTACTTCAAAAAAGCCAGACTATGGGCTAAGTATTTGAGCTCTCTGTTTTAGTTCTTTACATAATATAATAAATGTGACAATCACCAAAACATTTTGAAGAAGGTATTTAGAAACATGGAAGGCGGCACTTTATATCCAATGTAGTATTAAAGAGAGACATACACATTCCACAAGTTTAAATACTAACTCTTCTCTTAAATAATAATTATTATTGCTCTTTGAAATAACCACCTTAAACAGTCTACAGAAAGAAATAAGGGAAAATAACATTTTATGTAAACGGTATTCTGGTTTAGGGATTTTTTAGACAACCTCTTTGTTTATCAAATCTTACATAAAAAAAACATGTGGGACAGATTACAAGGAAGTTCACCAGTTTTTGTGGATTTTCCTTCAGCCTCTCTACGTTTCAAGTTTATCCTGCTTAGCTTCAGCATTTTTTGCTTAAAAATAAAATATTTTTTCAGTACATGTTGGGGCAATAGAAGAGTGGACTTTGCTGAAATCGCATACAAGGAAGATAAAAAATAGAGATGAAGTTGACTCTGCTAAAGTCTTGGTAATAAAATGGTTTATTAATAAGTTTTCCTCCATATGGAGGAGGGTGATATTCATATAATTTCTTTAACACAGTTTAAAGATCCAAATTACACATTCCAAATTCCAGGGAATACCTCATTTCACTGGTGCAAATCTTAGTAGGATATGTGGTGTTGTTTCCTAGAAAACAACTCAAGAACAGGAATCTCTCGTAATAACTAAAATCAGTTAGCATGCATATAAGAATTTACTGTATCCCTGTCTTTTACAAAGCGTGAACATTTCAAAACTACTCCTGGATGTTAAAAAAAATCATTATGGGCAATTTTAAATACTAAAAAGTAGATAAACTAAATAACATTGATCTTAAATGCCCAAAGTTTAACTAATAACTGAAACAATATGGAGCAAATAGAACAAAAAAAAACTATGGATGGCAATATTTTTGATAACATACTGACAAATGTCAGATATTTCTGCTTCATACATATTTCTCAAGAGGCTGACAATATCATAGAACGTGAACTATAATTCTTCACAAGTGCTGGGATATAAGTGCCTATTGCAGACATGAACTGCTGTCTGTCTAACTGCAACAATCGTTTTTATAGCATTATATTATTATATTTATAGCATTTCTTCACTATATCACATTTATGATGGACCAGTCTGGTTAAAACAGCAGTAGTTTTAAAACATATATGGACTAGATTATTTAGAAAGGGTATAGCTTGACAATAACTTACCTTTAAATCTTGATGAGTTAATATTACATGTAGAGAGACTACATAAATTCATAATGGTGTCACCCACATTGACCCTCAAGATGTCACTAAAACACTTGCAATACATTTAGTGCCAACTTCAAACCAGAAACAGCCACTACAGCTCAACAAATTCCTGTCTCACAATATCTCCTCTAATATTTTTATGGACTATATTTTATGTTATCTGAAGCTAAAAATACCACCTCTATGGACCCAAACAATATATATGTTTGTTTAATTTAATCTGCCAAACATTCTGTCCTGAAGCACTCGTAAAATTCTTCAGCTTAACCATAGCTATATGGTATGTCTCTGAAGTAAGGAAAACTGTTATTGTTTCTCCAGTCCATATTAATTCAGAAATGCGTGGCAAAGCTACAAGGCAAGTCTGATGATAGGTTTTAGAAATGGAAAAGAGGTTGTTAGTTAGTTGTATATTCACAGCATATCCAAAAGGTAGGAAAATGGACAGATAAGGTCAGACAAAATAATTTCCTCTAACATAATCTATATTTTTATGCATTTGTAAAAATGGTGAAAAGACTGTATACGAGGATTACACAGCTATTTTTCTTCACAACTCCCAGATATGCTGTGGCCTCCAGATGCACAAAGATCCTTGTAAATGATTTAAACTTATATGTATTTGCTTAGATCTTTGCAGAGGCTATTTATAAGTAAGATTATTATTTCCTAAAACAAGATTTTTCATGGCTGCAGATAGCAGTAGTGGGAAAATGTTACCTATGTTTATTCAATGTCAGTACAAAACAGAATATGAAGAGATCCAGGCACTTGCATAATGCTGTATAATGTGATATAGGACTAATGGTAACAGCATGAGACTACAAATGCAGCACAGATATTTCTTGCTAAACAGCACAAGGGAAAACTGATTTCTCCCTCCACTTGTATGTTTCTCTGGCTGAATTAATTAGGACCTCATACAAATTGAATCCTGGCAGCAAGTATTTGACCCTCATACCATCATTTACAGAAGAGTTTAGTTGCAACACTGCCTTTACTGTAAAATATCAAGGGTATCAAAAATACAAATATATTATTTTATGACTTACCAGCAACTGTCAACTAATATCAGAAATCAGTACAAAAAATGCAATTTACAATTTGGGATTCATCTTTTCATTATGAACTTAAAGTCAAAGCAATGCACTGTGCATATTTCTAAAAAGCAAAGAGGGAAAATATCTGGACAAAATATTTATCAGTGGTTTTGGCTCTTCTTCTTTTGGCTTTTCCCAGTTAGGGTTCACCACAGAGAAACTCCGGTCTGCTAATGATTGGCAGTAGATTTTTACGGTGCAGAGTTGCCAGCCCAACATTTTACGCATGTCTTTTGAACCCCACTCTCTGAGTATCCTAAATGTTTAATAGTCTACAGTACAAGAACTAACAGAAAATGAGGTTTTCTGTAAGGCTGTTTTACTCAAGTCTCTGAGTCAATTAAAACACTTCTCTAACTTAAGAAACAGAAGGCTGAACATCCAGTCCCAAAGTAAAACTTTTGCAGGATACACTGAGTTTGGAACTAAATAAATCAGCCCACTGATAAACATTCTGCAGACAAATTCAATTCAATTAAGAATGTATGAAACAAAGTTTCAAATTTACAGCAATCTGCTAGAAAGAGTGTAGCCAGGTTATAAAGAGAAAAGTCAAGTAAGTCTGTTGAATACATTTAAGAGTCAACAAAAAGAAAGTACATGAAGAGAACAAAGATGAAATGGAGCCACAAGGGGCCAAAACCCATGAAAAAAAGAATGTATACCTGCTAAAGAAGGTGAAGAGAGAAAATTAAAAATTCAAAGAAATCACTTGAAATAGAAATAATTAGGAATGGTGTGTTAGCTCTGTAGGTTTTCTACAAGGCTGCAGTTGTGAAAACTTGTCAAAACAGCATGAATTGCACAAGGTAAAAGTGGTGTGAAATGTTAAATATATTATCAAACTCACTGCCTTAATGAGGTTACTAAAGAGAAGCTAACATCATGCTACTTGATAAAGAATTCTTTGTTTAATAGTTGTGATTACTGATAATATCCAAGATCCAGGACTCAGTCCTGAGCTGCAGTTACTGTCTGTGTGGCAGACTTGCAGGTTTGTCTCAGATCTGTCTGGGGCTCATTGGAATATAACAGTTCTCTTCCATGTCTTACCCACCATACTGTCTACATTACTAATGCATGCCAACCTTATCCCATCCCCTAATTCTAACCTTTCATTTCACCTTAGAAAAACCCTTTCCAAAACACCACCAGTACACAAGACAAAAGGACACACAGCAAATACAGCAGTAGGTTGGCACAACACTAAATCTGTCACCTTTCCTAGCCCTTAGTCTAACCCTAACCCACAAACACGTGGACTAATACCACTTATTCTGAAATGACAAACGTCCCTTTTTAGCAATGTTCTATGTAGATTTATGTAGGATTAGCATAAATATATATTAAATCACTTTTTTGAATAAATTTCATAAATTCCATTTCTATAAAATGATCTTTAGATCAATTGAATGATACCCATTTATATATATATACATATATATATATATATATATATATATATATATATATATATATCGACAATCAAAAGTATGATTATTTTTAGATCAAATCAAAAATTACTGAAAACAACAATTAAAAGTCATGTTTTTGTAGGGGGCAAGAACCCTGCACTTACACACACCCCTGCTAATTATATACATCAACTCTGAGACCGGACAACAGCGGAGTGAGAGAAAATTCCCTTATCCTGCTGCATCACAAATCCATGCTAAATGCTGGAGGCAAATACCCCAGTGAAAACAATTTTCCCTCAAATAAGTGTTCGCTCTTACTTACAGCCTGAAAAAATGTTTTCTTGTAAGAGCGTTCAGTGTTTCAGACTGCAACCATATATAAACACACACACACACACACATATATATATATATATATATATATATATATATATATATATATATATATTTTTTTATTTTTTTTTATTTTAGGTTACTTACCTTTGCGAAAATTGCCCAAATGTTGACATCTGTTTGGTCAACACCATTTGGTCAACAAAAACAGATTGTTGACATGTGTGAGACTGACAATCGCAACTAGGGGAATATGCCCTTTCCCCAGAGATTGTGAGATCTCAGAGTTAGTATATGTGGGCCCCCCCTCTGCAAAAACACTTGCTTTTGGTTTTGCCTGCTAATCCTCAGAGCATGTGCTGTAGCTGTTGATGTTCCGTGTTTCAGTGTTTTACGTCAATGTTTCAGACATTGATATTTTGTCTGTTCAATGTAGACTGCATCTGCATATCTACATCTATATATAGGTACAGACATAGATATAAACATAGATGACATACAGATATAGATAGATAGATAGATAGATAGATAGATAGATAGATAGATAGATAGATATGGATGCTCTGCATGTGGTCATTGTTTTGTTAGTTAAGTCATTATCTCACCAGTTTGTTTCCCTAGTGTTACATTTCTCCTGATCGTCTTTCCCATTATTAGAAAAGGACATTGAAACTGTCTTTATGTGGCAGCTGTTTTCCACTTTGCAAGGCATTTCTCTTTTCATCATGGCTACACAAATATAGTGTTACCATATGTAAGAAAGGGGGTGTAAAGCAAAGATCCACAAATGGTGGGGTACGGGGCTGACTCCTATAACAGTAAAAGGTAAGCTTTTACTGTTGTTCAACTGCTGTTTGAGACAGTTGTATAGGCAGTTAGTTATCATTAACTAGTTAGTGCTTCAGCTATTTGGCAGATGAATATTCATACACACACACACACACACACACACACACACACACACACACACACACACACACACACACATCTATATTTATGGATATATCTATATACATATAGATGTACACACACACACACACACACACACACACACACACACACACACACACACACACACATTGGTGTATATATATATCTATATATTTATATATCCGAGGAATATAACTACCCATGCTAATTCAACAGCCACAGGAATGTAGCATATCTTTGTTAAACAGAACTCAGCTTGGTTAAAGATATTGTGGAAGTTAATCATCATCTGCTGTGTCCCTGTGTTGCTTACTCATAATCCAGGCATCACAGTCTGCCCAGTTGGATACTGCTGGATTAATTATATATCCCAAGACCTGACATCCTAATTCTGATTCTTTGCATCTCCAGTACACAGCCTCTTAGTGAAAGAATTCTGGACAAAGACAAAACAACAGGAGACAAAGAACCAAAAATAGGGACACTTTTAAAATACTGCTTATGATGACTCTCCACCACTGGGTTAGTAATCAAGGAGCCTCAATCCTGACCACTGGCACCAGTGGGGACATTCACTGGGAGGATAACAGGCACACACACAGTATCTCCAGATGCACCTCTCTCCATCAAGCACAATTTCCCTTAAGAGCACACAGGGAAAACAGTCAGTCAAGGGCTAGTTCCTCCCTCTTTCTTCAGATCCCCAATAAGACCCCCCCCCCCACTGGCACAGCTATAGAGTTGAGATCTCAGTTGAGTGTCCAAGCCAAGACCTTCAGCACCCTCTCTGTCCAACCAGTGCTTCTTGTCCCTGCCCAAGTAGGTGACACACACACTCTGAGATTTGATTTGCACACACACACACACACACACACACACACACACACACACACACACACAGACGCAAACACCTGGGAAAGGCTGGCACTGGTTTACTAGCTATGCCCCCTTCTAGATAGACTATTAGGTAGCTATGATTGCCACAAGACACTGCTACCAGCTACCTTAAGGCTCTTCCAAGCCTACCCAATATACTGACTAAAAGTAATATTAATACGAATGGTAGTTTGACCAAGAGCAGAGCAAGACTATTAGGAGTGGCTCACAAAGTGTCACCAAATAAATATGCAAGTACTCTCAAAACTTAAATATCTCTACAAAGATCAGTCACAATGAAAGGTTTAAATATATTTAATTATAAATAATAAAACAAGAAAATACTAAGTATATATTCACAGTGACATCAGAGTTCAAATCACAGGAAATATTTAAAATAATATTGAAGGACAGGCTCAGACAAATAAAGAAAAATAATATCTAAATTAAGCTTCATTATATTCCTGACTGAATCTAAAATAATTATTATTCCCTACTTACTTAATAGAGCAAGGCAGATGTCGTGGTGAACGGTCTTTCTTGTTGTCAGGCCTAAGACAGAATACAGAATGCTCAGTCTCACTAAAAGACTTCCCAAATAATATCTAAAATATTACTTCTAGGATAGCTTGCAGAATGACATCACTTCTGGTCATCTAACTTCTAGTTCCCATGCAAACCCCCATTGCTGGAAGCTGGAAGGATTTAGCACCTACCTGTACAAATACACACACAAGGGCTTTTGCTCAGATCTGGGGCAGGTGGTGGAAGTCATGAAACAATTTCATACCTCCATTCTTCCAGAGTAGTAATTAGTTCACCTCAAAAACAATGCAGAAAGCTTCCTAGCACAGGCTTTGTGTCTCTGGCTGCATTGAAACCTGTGAGTTAGCATCTTTATGGCATAGCCCATAAAGAAATTTAATTTCAGATATATTTTAAAGTTTGCAGGACTGATCCTGTCTTCCAGTTTCCTCTGTTAAAACATATACATGTAAACAGTTACAATACTGCATGCACATTTCTGTTCTCTTAAGTAGGGCACACTTTGGATACATTTCAAACACAAGCACTTTACAAATACCTTTTCAACACATACGTCTGTAAAAATCAGTTTGATATACACTTGCCATACAGTTCTAATATATTTGTAACACAAGTATATTGTATAAATCACTTTGATATTCACAAATGACATATAATTATTTACAAAATTCCAGCTTGCTGTGCTGGCAGTACTTCCTATCACCACACTGCTCTTATGAACTTAGAAAATTGATATAGCAAAAGATTTTTAATTAGCATGCATTTTCTGAAGGATATGAAGTCTGAAGCTCAAATATTTGTCAAGAGTTTGTGACTTCAGTCCTCAATGATTTGTGAGAAACCACAAATTCTATGAGGAACAGACCAAAAACATGAGGCAAAAAGCTGGACATACTGCAAAAAATCTAGACAGTTGAAAGGTATACTCGCCAGCAAAATCATTATTTCTGCCACATGCACTATATGGGCAAAGATACATAAGCATTTATGAAAATGCTAAGAGAAGATGATACATGGCCTGCCAAATCCATCCTAGAGTTGAATGTAACTCCCCATACATCTGTCATTCCCATATGCTTCTGTTCCAAACAACGGTGAAAATACTTTAGTAATATGTCATTTTACCATTGCCTCCTGTTCCAGGGCCCTACATCTTCTCCATGAATTAGTAATTCTCTCATGAATCTTGAAATATTCCACATTACAGCTGCAGTCTTTGTAATTCTCTTCCTTCTCATTCCTTCCTGTTTAAATTTACCTGTTCCACATTTCTTCAAACATTGCTTTGGGTCTGTATCACATTTACCCATCTAGTCTGTCTTCTAGTATATAAATGATCAACTTTCTATGTCCCTACTTACCTACTAGTCCTTCTGTTCCCCTTAAAATATTATTGTCTTAACCATGAAATATAGGTTTCCTATTAACCTAATTTCCCTTTGTCAATGTGATTTCCAGAATGGCACATATTATATTACTCCAGATGTGGCTATATTGTGTTTTTTACAGTATCCCTGGAATCCTCCCCTTACTTTATTTACACTAGCATGACCTTCACAATTTACTTTAATTTATTTACTTTTTTATTTATTTTATTTAACATTTGTTGGCTGGGAAAGTCCAACTAGGACAGAGCCTATTTTCAGAAGGAAGCCCAGGGAGAAATCCTCTAGATGCACATCTTTGGAAGGTGATTATTGCACTAAAATACTTATTATTCTGTTCTCTTCAAGTCTATCCTCCAAGGCTACATGTTTATGTCTAGGGAGCCAAGTCCAGAGTTTTTGATAAATACGGAAGCATGGTATTACAATATTTTTACACAGATATGTCACCAGCTATGTGTCTGCAATGTTGAAAAATGACTGTGCCTCATCTATTAGTGCATGTGATGATAGGAGGTACTGTCAGCCATGCCAGGAGAAATAGGGCAGTGGATTTGTAACATATGCCAGCGTAGCTAGCTGGAATTTTGCAAATAATTCTATGTAATTTGTATAGCAAACTGATTTGTACAGATGATTGTGCTGAAAATGTATTTGTGAGGTTTACTTGATGATTGTGCTGAAAATGTATTTGTGAGGTTTACTTGTGTTAAAATGTATCAACAGTGTGCCTTGTTGGAAGGAAAAGGGTTGTACACACTACTGCTTAAATGTATACATTATAACAGCATATACTGGAAGTGAAGAGGTTAATATTAATCCACCTGACTTTGCAAAATATTCTTGAAATTAAATTACTTTATAGGTTAAGCCATAAAGATGTTATCCCACAGTTTTGAATGGAGCCAGAGACACAATGTCTGTACTAATGAATAGATGGGTATTTCCTGTAGGAAGAGTGGTTTTATGGTTTTATGACTTCCAGCAGCTGCACCACATCGGATCAATGCTCTGTGTGTATTGTAGCACATATGTGCTAAACCCTGGTAGCTTCTAGTGATGGGGGATAGCATGGGAAAGTGTCAGATGACCAGATGCATGTGATGTCATTCTGTACAGAAATAATGTTTTAATATTAGAAGAGAATTAAGGTTCAGCAGCATTCTGTCTTGGATCTGAAAACAAGGACTACTCACCCATCTTGCCTTACTGTACTCAATAAGTAGGAACAGTAATTATTTTCAATCAGGAACAGATAGTGAGACTAGCTAAATACTGTTTTTCTATAACTGTATGAAACTTTCCAGTGTTATTTTTAATATTCCCTGTGACTGAAATTCTGTTGGTTACTATGAATTGATATTTAGTATGTTCTTGTTCTTTTATTATTTATTTTTAAATATATTTAAACTTGTCATTGTGGCTGGTCCTTTTTTTTTTAGAAAATATTTAAGCTTTGAGAGTATTTGCATGCATTTATTTGGTGATAACTCTGGCCACTCCTGAAATCCTTGCTGTTTGGTCAACATTACCATTTGTATTATTATTGATTTCACTCAGTATAATTGGGTAACCTTGTAAGAGTCTTAAAGTAGCTGGCAGGGGTTCTGGTGTCAGTGATAACTACTTTATAGTCAGGGCAGAAGGAGGCACAGCAGGTGAATCTGTGCCAGCCTTTCCCAGGTGTGTGTGTGTGTGTGTGTGTGTGTGTGTGTGTCCCATGCCCTTACATACAAGTTGAGTAACATAGAATAAATGTTTTTACAAGCTTAGACACATGTTTGCTGTTGATGTGACTGCAGCTGCTTGGAACAGAGACACAAAGCACTGGTTTCACAGAGGGGTGTGGGAGGACTTAGCTTGGAACTGCAGCCAAGGGCTCAGCTCTGAGTTGTGACAGTGGAGAGTCTTGGACTGTTTGATTTTCCTCTTCAAATGTAGAGTGATGTGAAACATAAATATACTAAAAGAACTCATTCCTCTCAGACCTGAACCACATTTCAATTACATCCCACCATTTTGGGGCAAACTCACATTATTTGGTTTACTACCAACTTCCTTCGAGGTACATTGTCAAAGGGCTACTTTAATTGCTGCACTGTCTTGACTTAACAGTCTCCTCAGAAATAGTTGTCTGTGTATACAATACTCTGTCAATAAACAAATGCCTTCTCACAATGTCACGCACTACTAGGCCTTTGTCTCTGAATTGTTCTTTTTTGTGTTTTCTTGATTTTTAATTTCCTTAATGTACTTTTCAGCCAATGTCAGATACCTATTTATGCCTTGCATTTCCTCTTTTTTCCTTTAAAAATGAATATTAAGCACCTTTAATATTTTATTGATATGAATTGCAATACAGATCCACATTACATTGGTTGCTTTCCAATGAGCTACTTCTATCCTACCTATGTCCTTGTTGAAACACAGTCAAAGATTTCTACATGGAGTTCCAAAAACAACTGACATACAGACAGACATACAGCACATTTTCTTAAAAAATGCCCATTTCTGTGTATCTCACTGTTTTAAAAGTAGTATTTTAGTTTTTCTGGCATTCTTTAACATTAGGTCTTCACATATGACATTCTGCTTCAATTATACTGTTTCTTCAGTAGATGCACTTTATATTTTGTATGTCAGCCATTCACAACACTTATGTTTTTGCTTTCATTTGTCCCTGGTCTCATTAACCTCCAGCTTATCAATGCCTTGCCTCCTACCATCTCTCCACAAACTGCATACATTTTGAGCCATTCAGTCCATATGCCTGCTTGTACCTCTTCAAAGTAGTTGGGGTCTGCAAAACATCTAGTACTGTCTACTAGTACTTGCTGCTGCTGTAGCACCAAGCCCACTCCCTTAATAAAGGAGAAAAGATCTCCAGATGCTAAGATTTTGTTGTAATAGCTGATTGTTTGTTACTCCTGCAACACAAATCACTGGTGGCATAGGTGTGTATCGTGCCAATTTAATAGTCTGCTAGTTTCCTTTCTATAATATTGCCTAGAAAGAAAACAAGACTGGATCCAATTGTTAGCCAGTCAGGAGCAAAATAGCAGTTTCTGTGAGTGCAATTACTCTGAGTTAAATTTGCTGAAAGCCATTTTTAGTGCAAATGGAGTTTGAACTTTTCCCTACTGCTATATGAAGATGGAGTAAATAAATATCACTTTGGTAGTGTGGGATTTGCAGGTGGGTTTGTCCCCTCCAAAAAAACACTAAGGATTGCTGAAAGTGGTTTTTAGCAATTAATTTTCATGGTAATTGGATTCACTAAAAGTTCTTTCGGTGAGCTGATGTGATTCTAGCCCAGTTTACAGCTCTGCAGAGATCCTACCAGTAATGAGACTTTTTATTTATTATTATTATTTGTCGTCTTTGTTGACTGAGAAATGTCCATCTGGGTAAAACCCATTTTCAGTGGAGGCCCAAGGAGAAAAGCTCTACATTTAAGTTTCACATAATGCATGTTTATAATAGCAGGGTAAAACATATATTTCAGCTTATTTATATGATTTTTAAATATTTCTTACATAAACATAGCATTTTAACACAAATAAGAGAGCAATTAATATCAATTAATGACTGACTAGAAAAATAAAATGCAATAGCAGTTAATGTATTTATAGACATATATATTTTTTTTAGAATAAATTCTATTTACCATTATCCCATAAGTCCAGTTGTTCACTCAACATCACTTACAGGCTACTGCTCCAGAATGTCAGTACAGTGCTGTGCGTTTTCCACATGTCATTTGTGGGAGCATATTAAATGCTTTGGTAATTTCTAAAGTTAAACTACCAAGATCCCTATACTATGTTTGATCTTTCAATGCAAATTCGATCTGTATTTGGTCTATGATGATTCCATTGTTTCTTGACTGCTCCCTACTTCCACTTTTATGAAGTACAATTGCATCTTTTCCTGCTGTCTCTCTGTGCCTTAATGTCTTCCAATTATGAATTAAGTGCTTACTTAGTCAGAGTGTGACACCCGTGTCCTGGCCCAGCAATCAAGGAGCCTCAATCATCACCACTAACACCAGAGAGGGCATCTCGTATATGAGGAAAGGATAACAAATACACACAGTAAAGTGCAATTTCCCTTAAGAGCACACAGAGATCATAGTCAGTCTGGGTATGGTCGCACCCTTGCTCTCCAGGTCCCATATAAGACTCCCCACTGGCAGAGCTATAGGGTCCAGAATTCAGCCTAGTGGGTAAGCTAAAACCTCTAGCACCCTCTCTATCCAACCAATGCTTCATGTCCCTGCCCAAGTAGCTGACACACACACAAATGCACTTTGAGATAAGAGTTTATACAACCACACAGAAACTCCTGGGGAAGGCTGGCACAGTTTCTACAGCTGTGCCCCTTTTTTCCCAGACTATACAGCAGTACCCTGACACCACCCAGCTAATATTTATCAGCTACTCAAAGACCCTTAAAAGGGTGTCCATTTATTAATGTGCAATATTATTATCCAATTGGTAGTATAACTAAACATTCAAGGTTTATTAGAGTGACTTGGTACAGGATCCTTATATACATGCAATGTACTCTTAGAGCTTAAATTATCTCTACACACACCAGCCACAGTTGAAAGGTTTTAAAATATTTAATAATAAATAATAAAAACACAAAACAATACTTTCTACTACACAGTGCTAGTCAAGAGTTCAGATATCACACATACATACTTAAAATAAATCAGTAGTACAGCTCTGACATCACAAAAAAACTCGTCTAATCTTTCTAGTTTCTAGTTATTTTGAAAAGAAAACACAAGTCTAAAATAACTTACATATGGGCAAGACAGTGCTGTGAGTTGCATGGTCAAGACAAAAATGCTTAATGCCTTCTGATTCTCTCTGTTTAAATTGCTATTGCAGCCCTTGTTCCCATTACATCATTTCACACTTTTCTGGTGTTCCCAGGCTAACAGAAACTGCATAATTGTTATCTTGCACCTGCAGGAAACTACATCAATAAAAGACATTCCATATGTAAACTCTAGTAATTATTCCTTAAGTTAAAACAATAGGCAGGATGCTTCACTCCAGACTTGACTCCAAATTCTAACTTCAAAGTGACAGACAAGAAATGTCTGTCTTAGCTTTCTTTACAGCAGAGGGCAATGTTGTTAATTTTTTTTGAAGTTCAACATTTCACAGCATATTATTTCATTTAAGAGAACAAGATTGTATTTCAACATTTCACAGTATTTTCTTTGAATTAAGAAAACAAGTCTGTAGTTCAACATTCATATTTACAAATGATATAATTATCTGCACAATTATATCTGGCTAGGCTGGCAGCCTTCACATTTCTCCCTTCTCAGAGAACTCAAGGTAGTTTTTCAAGTGACCCTTGAGAAACATTGATTGAGAGGGTAAGGTCTATCTGAGTATACCTACCCCATTCCCTGTCTTGAGAGCCCATCTGCATTGGCATTGCTACTCCCACTGCAGTGCTTCACTGACATATATGCTTGCAAGCCTAGGCTCCATCTTAGCAACTTGGCATTTTGCTGGCTGGCTTTGTTTAACCATATTAGGGGGTTGTGATCTGTCATAACAGTGAATTTTCTTCCATACAGATAAGGCTGAAGTTTCTGCAATGCCCACACTATAGCTAGACATTCCTTTTCTACAGCTGCATAGCATTCCTCCCTGGGTTGGAGCCTATGACTGGGATAAACCACTGCGTGCTCTACCCCCTCTGAAGAAATCTGGCTAAGTACAGCCCCCACCCCATGGTTTGAAGCATCCACCTACACCACAAATTATTTGCTGTAATCTGGACTGGTTAACACATGGGGTCCTCCCAAAGTGTCTTTAAGCTTCTGGAATGCCTACTCACATGCTGGATCCACACTACCTTATCTGGCCTGTTCTTCCTTGTCAAGTCTGTGAGGGGAGCAGCTATGGTACTATAACTGGGGACGAACTTTCCGTAGTACCCTGCTGTCTCTAAAAATGCTGTCACCTGCTTTTTAGTAACAGGTGCAGGCCATGCCTTTATGGCTTCCACTTTGTCATGTTCTGGCCTTATCTTACCACTCCCCACTCTATGTCCTAGGTAGGAGACCTCTGCCATACCCACCTGACATTTGTTCGGCTTAATGGTCAGCCCTGCCCTCTGTAGTCTGCCCAGCACCTCCCTGACATGCTGAAGGTCCTCTGGCCAGGAATGGCTGTAGATGGCAATATCATTGATGTAAGCAAAGGCAAACCCTCCTGCTCCTGCTAGGATATTATCTACCAGCCTCTGGAAAGTCGCTGGGGCATTCTTCATCCCAAAGGGAATTTTTTTGAACTAATACAAGCCAAAAGGAGTCACAAAGGCTGACTTCTCTTTAGCACTGGGAGTCAAGGGCACCTGCCAGTAACCCTTGGTAAGATCAATGGTTGTAAGATACTTAGCCCCACCCAGCTGCTCTAGGGCTTCATCTGTCCTAGGCATGGGGTAAGCATCTGTCTCAGTGTGACTATTTAATTTTCTGTAATCCACACAGAACCTGGTGCTGCCATCCTTCTTTGGCACCAGCACCACTGGGGAGGCCCAGGGACTGTTGGACTCTTAAATCAACCCCAGTTCCAACATCTCCTGTACCTCCTCCCTCAGAGTCTGATTCTCTCAGGCACCCTATAAGTGGCCTGCCTAATAGGTCTTTGGGGTCCTGTATCCACCTGGTGCTGCACCAGGTGGGTGCACCTTGGTCTCCCAGTGAACATGTTCCCAAATTCCTGCAGTACTGCTCAGATTTCTTGAAACTGGGTAGGATATAGCTGCTGGGACATTGCTACCCCCTCCACTGAGGTGTCAGCCCAAGCCTCACTGAGGAGATCAGTCCCCAGATCTCCCTCAAACTCCTCCTGCAATCCACTGCAAACACTCACCACAAGGGCCTCCCTATCATGGTAAGGTTTCATCATGTTAACATGGTACAATTTGTGCCCCTGCCATCTGCCTAGCAATTCCACCATGTAGTTAGCATCACTTACCTTTCTTACCACCTTGTAGGGACCCTCCAAAGCTGCATGTGCAGCTTGTTGTGTCTGACAGGAATGAGAACCATTACCTGCTGCCCCACAGCATACTCTCTAGCTCGAGCATTCCTGTCATACCACACTTTTTTCTGTTGTTGGGCTTCTGCCAGGTCCTCCTGGGCCAAACCCATGAGTTCCCTGAGCCTTTTCCTGAGGATTAGGATGTATGCCACAACAGACTCCTTGTGAGACTCTCACTCACCTTTCCACTCATCTCAAATTAAATCTAGAGGTCCCCTCACCCTATTCCCATACAGCAACTCAAAGGGTGAAAACCTGTGGATTCCTGGGGAACCTCTCTGTAAACAAACAACAGATGGGGCAAATATTTGTCCCACTCCCTCTTAAACTGATCTGCAAATGACCGTAGCATGGACTGGATTGTAGAGTTTAACCTCTCAATAAGACCATTAGTCTGGGGATGGTAGGGGGTGATCTTCATGTACTTCACCCCACAGGACTTCCACAGACAAGCCAGCAGGTCTGACATGAAATTGGCACCTCTGTCAATCAGTATTACTTTTGGGAAACCTACCCTGGTGAAAATCTCTAACAAAGCATTTGCCACCTTCTCTGCCTCAATGGAGGACAAAGCCACTGCTTCAGTGTATCTTGTAGCATAATCTGCTACCACTAGGATATACTTTTTCCCTGTGGAACTTAGGGTACTCAGAGGACCCACAATATCCATAGCTACCCTGTGAAATGGCTCCTCAATCACAGGCAAAAGCATCAAAGGGGGGTCTCATCTTTTCTCCTGCCTTGCCTACCTTTTGGCACTGTTCACAGGTCCTACAGTACCCAGTTATATCTCTGGAAATTCCAGGCCAATAAAAGTTCTGCATATTATGCCTCTTTGTATGTTTTATGCCCATATGACCTGCAAAGGGAATATCATGGGGTTAGGCTAGAAGTGCCAGAATGTAGGCTCTAAGCACTACCAACTGCTGTACTCTCTCACCTTCTAGCCTTCCCTCAGGGGTCCACTCTCTGTATAGCAACCTTTTGTCCCAGTATACAGATTCCCCCTTTCCTTGAGAATCATGTGCCTCCCTAGCTACCTGCCCCAGGCCTTGCAATGTAGGGTCTGAGAGCTGAGCCTGTCTCAACTCTCTCCTTGTAACCCTTTTCAGCTCCCCTTCCGCAGGAAGTCTGGTATCCCCTGACAGTGGTACATCACTGTCAGCCTGGGTACTACTACTCACCTCTACCTTTGCAGTTACTCTGTCCAATGGACCATCAGTACCCACAAGCAGCTGTGGCTCACATTCAGTCTCACTGCTACAGAGTAGCTCCCTCCCTGAAGTAACCATCTCACCAATCCTGGCTGCAAGTATGCAGTCTGTCTGGGTCTCCCCCAGGCTACCAGACCCACATGTTTGTCTCCTAGCCTCACTGCAAATAACTGCATAAGCACAGGGTACTGCCTCATCCAAATCCTTCCCTGTCAGGACATCTGTAGGATGGTAGTTCGGTATCCTTGTTGTCTCAAGACAACCTACTATTGGCATTTTGTCTTTCCCACTTACTGGCTCCCTCACCTTTTGTTCCCCACCTTGCCTCCATGGACACCTGTATGTCACATGGCCCCACTGGTTGCATTCAAAACATTCAACCCTAGCTCCTGGATGTGTACCTGGACTAGTGGCTTCCCCTGCTACTGGCAGATTCTGTTGGGGCAATCTGTGCTGCCCACCATGTATTCCTTTAGACCTATGAGCAGTACTGGGGGTCCCCTTCCTGTGCAGGGCTGCCCTGCTTGCCAGGTATAGGTCTCCCTTCTTCCCCAACTCATCTGAAGTAGCACATTGTCTATCAGCTAACCAGATCCTCATGTCCTCAGGCAAAGTGCTAAGGGCTTGTTCCCTCACCAAAAGGTCTGCCAGCCCTTCAAAAGTGGTTACCTGACATCCACTCACCCACCTATGGAAATACGTGCTCAATTCAGCAACATATTCACACACACTTTCATCTGCCTTGCATCTATGCTCATGAAACTTTTTCCTATATGTTTCAGGTGCTAGCTTAAAAAAATTTAATAAACAATTTTTTTTACAGCGGTATAATCAAAACATGCAACATCAGACATTTTAGGTACTGCAGTTACAGCTTTACCATGGAGTAAGGGGGTCAGGAACTGTATCCAGAGCCCTTGGTCAGCTTCATACTGTTTACATACCCTCTCAAACATATGAATGAAACTATCAAAAGTATCCCCCTCTTTAAACTGCGGAAGAAATTTACTGACCTGTTGTGCTTCTGGGGTCCAGTTACTCCCTTCCCCATTACCTCCATGGCTCTGGTGAAGAGTCAACATCTCCTTCTCATGCTGCCTCTGCCTGTCTTTTTCCTCAGCTTCTAGGCGTAGCAGTTTCTCATTCTCCTCACTCTCTAGATGCCTCAGTCTCTCAGCTGCTTCTAATTCCACACGCCTAGCCTCCAACTCAAGTCTCTTTAGCTCCAGCTGGATTTTTAAGTCCACTGCAGAAAGGTTGAGCTATCCATTCTCCAAGGGTATTATATCTCCACTGCCAGTCTGATTTTCCCCCTGGTTGCTGTTTTCTGATGCAGCTCTAACCAAGGCTGCAATCAGGTCTGTCTTAGTCAGGTTTCCATGCACCAGTCCCCTAGCCTGGCACATCTCCAGCAGCTGGCTCCTTGTCAGCTTTCCATACTCCTCTACTGACATGTTGCCTGCTCACCCTGACTAACTAAGCTAACAAAAGAAATAAAACAATGTGATCTGAACTCTGAGTATTCACTGCGTGGTTATTTTAGAGTACAAAACACCTTAACGCTCACTGTACCCAAGCTATAGGATTCACCCTATCCACACCAGAACAAGCCAAATAGTATTTGCCAACTAATTAGTATGTGATGTGAATATCCCACAGCTGCCAAACAATTAATATGTGATGCCCATGCCCTGGCCCAACAGTCAAGGAGCCTCAATCCTCACCACTAACACCAGACAGGGCATGTCATATATGAGGAAAGGATAACAAATACACACAGTAAAGTGCAATTTCCCTTATGAGCACACAGAGATCACAGTCAGTCTGGGGCTGGTCACTCCCTTGCTCTCCAGGTCCCCAATAAGACTCCCCACTGGCACAGCTATAGGGTCCAGATCTCAGCCTAGTGGGCAAGCTAAAACCTCTAGCACCCTCTCTGTCCAACCAGTGTTTCATGTCCCCTGCCCAAGTAGCTGACACACACACACACACACACACACACACACACACACACACACACACACACACACACACACACACTTTGAAATAAGAGTTTATACAACCACACAGACACTCCTGGGGAAAGCTGGTACAGGTTCTCTAGCTGTGCCCCTTTTCCCCAGACTATATGGTAGTACCCCGCCACCCCCCAGCTAATATTTATCAGCTACTCAAAGGCCCTTAAAAGGGTGTCCAATTATTACTGTGCAATATTATTATCCAATTGGTAGTATAACTAAACAGTCAAGGCTTATTAGAGTGACTTGGTACAGGATCCTTATATACATGCAATGTACTCTTAGAGCTTAAATTATCTCTAAACAAACCAGCCACAGTTAAAAGGTTTTAAAATATTTAACAATAAATAATAAAAACACAAGACAATACTTTCTACTAAACAGCGCTAGCCAAGAGTTCAGAGATCACACAGAAATACTTAAAATAAATCAGTAGTACAGTTCTGACATCACAGAAAAACTCTTAGTTAATATTTCTAGTTTCTAGCTATTTCTAAAAGAAAACACAAGTCTAAGATAACTTGCATATGAGCAAGACAGTGCTGTGAGTTGGATGGTCAAGACAAAAATGCTTAATGCCTTCTGATTCTCTCTGTTTAAATTGCTATTGCAGTCCTTGTTCCCATTACATAATTTCACACTTTCCCAGTGTTCCCAGGCTAACAGAAACTATATAATTGTTATCTTGCACCTGCAGGAAACTACATCAATAAAAGACATTCCATATGTAAACTCCAGTAAGTATTCCTTAAGTTAAAATAATAGGCAGGATGCTTCACTTCAGACTCATCGACTCCAAATTCTAACATCAAAGTGACAGACAAGAAATGCTTGTCTTAGCTTTCTTTAGAGCAGAGGGCAATGTTGTTACATTTTTTTGAAGTTCAACATTTCACAGCATCTTCTTTCATTTAAGAGAACAAGCTTGTATTTCAACATTTCACAGTATTTTCTTTCAATTAAGAAAACAATTCTATAGTTCAACATTTATATTTACAAATGATAGAATTATCTGCACAAGTCTATCTGGCTAGGCTGGAAGCCTTCACACAGGGGTGTTATTTCCTTATTCCATTATTTATCAAACAATTCTGTAGTGAAAACTCTTCAAGGTCCTTACATTGTGTCCTTGTAGTTTTAGGCTGTTCAGACTCATTTACTCATTAAATGAAGCGGTGCCCCTGCTCATCTCCAGCCACAGAACTTTTTAATGTATATCTAATTTCTCCTATGTATATCTAATTTCCCCCTTCTCTTCCTTTCTAGACAATGAGATGTATTAATTTAAGGTACATGCCTTTTTACCACTTCTCAGAGCTGTAGCAAGTTCAATTTGTGCCCTGGGCAGTCCTCAGACTGCTGCCTCCAATCTAAGGTTGAGGAGCAAAGCAAATAATAACTAAAGAAACAGACAAACATGAGTTGATGACCAAAAAGAGGCCATCATAAAAACAATACTAGCAAAATGCTTCTATTAACTCCTTGCTGCAGTTACTAACAGCTGAAAACATTCTTTTAGCTGAAACACTAAGTGTTATATATTGGGGATGGGATAAATATTGCAGGAATTTTATTTGTTGTTAATGGACTTTTTTTAAGTAGTCAGACATATACATTTGTTTAAAAGCCTTGAAATCTGTTCCAGCTGTTTAAATTATCACCTGTACTGCCCTTAGGATCTCTCTTCTGTGGTGATGATGATGACTCCTAATGTGGTTTACCAGGGGAAGAAGCCGACTCCTTCACCTCACATTAACTAAGATACTGATACTTGAATATAGCCATCTGTATATCCATCTGTCAATGTTCTACAACAGCTTGTCTTGGTGAAGGCCCTAGGCAAGCAAGATTAGAAGTATATACTAGATTTTCCTAACCATAGATTCCATCTCATCCTGTGAAATACCCACATGCTTCTAGCCCAGCTAATAGATGCAATCCCTCCACAATGTCCTGAGTTGGAACATCTTCCTTTGGAAGCATCCAAGCAACATCCAAGTAACATTATCGCAAGATTTCTAAACCACCTCAGTTTATTCCTCTCTACCTGGAGTTGGAGAGCCTCTAATGCAACACACTTTTTAAGTATCAAGCTAATCACTCTGTCATGAAGACTGATACAAGCTACCTTCTAGGACAAACTCGTGGATGCATTCCTGATCTCAGTCTTTTGTTAGTTACTAAAGCTCATGACAAGTGAGAATGGGGACAGACTGAACAATAGACTGAGAGTTTTTCTTAGTTTCTATCTTCACCACTTCAGTCCAGCCTTCAGTACTAACACTGGCCTGTGCGACCATATGCTACTCAGCCTCCAGGATTTCTCTACCTTTACTTGGTAACAAGAAGCCAAGATAGATAAACTTATACCCCTAATGAAGCAGTCCCCCTTTACTTGCAGAGAACAATTCACTCTTTTATAGGAGAGAACCATGATCCCTGAAATGGAGGCACCAAATCACAGTAAGCAGTGAAACACTTTAGTGCACACTACAAATCATGGTCATATAACATAAAGAGGACATCATCATCATCTGCTGTGGAAGACAAAGGTGCAGCCCTCATATCTCCAGAATGGACAATCTCCATAAGTTAGCTGTGCCTTGATAGCTTATGTCTGAAAATAATAAACAAGTGGTGAGGCAACATACAGCTTTGGTAAAGTTTTATGCATACCTTGAATATGTACAAGTTACCTCTGGGAATGCAGGCAAAAACCACAGGGACACATTGTGTGCAGGAATTATTTAACACCCACTAAGAGAATTAAGGATGTACAATCATATACCTTCCCCATGTCCACAAAGCACACGTAAATTGGCAAACTCACAACCTCCTCAATATGTGGGTAAGGATAATGTACAGATTCACAGTTCCATGTTTAGGATGGAATTAGTATGCTTGTTCCCGAAACAAAGACTGAAGTTTCACTCCAGCATCCTGCCCTAGGCTTTCTCAGGAAGGCTAATGTACACAATCCATTTATAACTACAGCATGCCTTCTTATCCCCCTTTTTTGAAAATGAGGTCTCCTATGGAACACTGACAACATATGTTACCACTTACAGTTCCATCTATAGATATATATATATATATATATATATATATATATATATATATATATATATATATATATATATATATATATATATATATATATATATATATATATATATATATATATATATATATATATATATATACCATATATATATATATATATATATATATATATATATATATATATATATATATATATATATATATATATATATATATATATATATATATATATATATATATATATATATATATATATATATATATATATATATATATATATATATATATATATATATATATATATATATATATATATATATATATATATATATATATATATATATATATATACACACACACACACACACACACACACACACACACACACACACACACACACACGTACATGTGTGAGTGCATGTGTGTATGTGTCTGTGTGCACATATATACACATCCTTTAACTGCCTGCTAGATGACTGAAAAAGAGGAAATGGGAAGTAGAGCTACTGGGTATGTGAATATGTCCTTGCACACAGTACCTCTCAACTGTCCATATTTTTGCAGAATGTCCAGATTTTTTCTTCATACTTTTGATCTGTTCCTCATAAAATGTGTGGTTTTCTGGCAAATCACTGAGGATTGAAGTCACTAAACAATCACATACATTTGAGTTTCAGACTACATAGTCTTCAGAAAAATGCAAGTCAATGCACAACCTATTATTCTAGCAACCTTCTAGGTTTATAAAAACAATATTTAAAGCTGGTCCTTACTTTTGGGCCTTTGTCTTCCCATTATTGTTAGTCTTTGTCCAGATTTCTTGTACTAAGGTTGAGAGGTATGGACATACCTGCAGATGCACCTCTCCAATATTCACAAAGGAATAAAATAGTAGAATGGGTTTTGTCTATGGCTTAGTATAATGATCATTATTGTGTACATAGCAATGCCTGACTCCTAAGGGCAGCACGTTTAATCTAATTTCCTCCTAGCCTCAAGGCATGAATCATTTAACAAAGAATGAAATATGTATGAGGTAGATCTGAACTGCAACACATATCAACATGTATGTAGGATTTTTTGCATTTTTGAGATTTGTCTTTTTTCTTGGATTCTTGAAAAAAGGTGTGCCTATACAAACCAAGTTTATATAATGAGTGGAATTGGAAACCCATTTTAGAGCGGTTGAAGCACAATTAAATATTCTGGAAGCATGGATTCAATTTCGGTTCTCAAAAGGGAAGGTTAGTATTTATTCATCTTGGAATGTGAATGTAATCCTTTTACAGCACAGATTACTGCAACAAAAACTTCCAATACATACAACACTGCCTTACCTGCAGGTACCCTTAGATGAATCATCCTTAGATAAGATATAAGCAATACTGGGAAAAACAAGAAAGTATCTGCAATGATATGCACAGAAACATGTAACTGAATACTTCTAAAATCCCTACAGCACTCTGGAGATATAGAATCAGTTCTGTGTAGACCTCAGCATTCCTTTCTAACCTTTGGTAGTGATTTTAATGTAAATATATATAGAAAAAGACTACAAACTCCAAGATCAGTTGTTAACTAGGAAGGCTGCAATTCCTCTTGAGAAGAAAATGGATTAGCCTGGTTCAGTGCATGATTGTATCTGATGCACTGAGCAAGTCTGGCAATGTAAAAGGTTAAAGCTCTCAGCTGTTAGTAAGCCAGTTCCTAGAGTCTAATGTGCAGGGTTTGAGCCCTACCTCCCTTGTTTACTGAGTAACTAAACAACTGATTTGCCCACACAGTGCTCCTGTGTCACTCTTGAAGTGGGGCACCTAGACAACAAAAGTAAACACAGTTCTTGTGCAGTAACCCAGAGAATATAATTGTACTATAATGTGCCTTTAATTGGGTAAGCAAAACATTTCATGTCATGGATATAGAACCCATGAGGGAAAAGTAAGAACAATAGGAATATAGTAATGAGAAAACAGGAAGGAAAAGGGGCTATGGCTGGCACAGTTATAAATGTACAAAGAAACAAAACAGATCCACGTAATGCAAAGTGATCATCAATGACACAAAGTTGAAACTAGAGGTCTTGGTCTGAAGCTGACAAAAGTTATCTATGGAAATTCACAGCAAATTTATTTTGCTAAAAGGGTGATAACTACCTAAAATGTTTTGCTGTAGGTAGTAGTGATAGCTTGTGCAATGAAAATGTACAATGGGATGAGCAAAGAACATCTCAATAAGAACAGATAGCACTATTTTATTTATTTTACATTTGTTGACCGGGCTAGTCCAGCTGGATATATGTCCATTTTCAGTGGAGGCCCGGGAAGAAAAGCTCCAGAAATTTCAGCATTATAAAAGGTCAAGACAAAGACATTAACACTACTGCAAAGGGACGTACAATCGAATCTTCATAAAAAGGAGCGAAATGTACTACTTGGACACTGCAGCAGATTTAACAGGTCTAAATGGTCTGCTGTATGTTTCTTATGTTAAAAAGCTTATAAAAGGGAAACAATGACTGAATAATTAAGTGCCGTTTCAGTCTCCAAAAGCTAAAACTGAAAACTTTGAGTTAGACTTCTATCAATAAACTAATTACATAATGCCACCCGAAACCCAATTAATTAATGTAAAATAGAAAGATTTCTTGAAGAGCAAATAAACTCAAGTAATTGACTTTCACTCATGTAACTTACTTTTGGTTAAAATTCTTGGAGACTAAAATATAGAAGATAATGTGCCTGAATAAATAGCATATCTGGATCAGAAAACCTACCAGAGAACCAAAGTGGAAAGGGCTGTGAGATTATTTGACATATAAAGAAATCTGTATTGTGAAATCTACAAAATGAAAGAATATGATAGAAAAGCAGTGTCAAAAAAGGCCAATGAATAGCATGCAGGCAGCAATATAAGAGCTATCTGAGTTGCAGAAATGTGGAACAATTTGAACAAAAAAAAGAGACATAATAGATTCAGGAAAGAAAAAATAAAAATGCAAATGTTTTAGCTCATTGAATCTGAATTATAGGAAGAGACTTATGGATTTAAAATACATTACATTTCAAATTAGAATAGCATGGCAACTTGGACTCAAAAGAACAGCCAGCACATTAATGTGCTTAATGCAAAGCACTTTCAGCAGAGTAAGAAAAGTTGCAACAGCATATTACAAGGATTAAATGAGGCCTCAGCTGCAATTGTTTTGCTGATTTGAGATGTAAAACTGCTAGAAAGCTACAGAATGACCGGAATTAACTCCAAAGTATTCCATCAAAATCACCACTGACACAAAAGATAATAGAATGCAGAGAAATGGGAAATCTTAATCTATTTATCACAAAACGATATTCACTAAGGATGTGATTTCTCTTTATAATTTATAGCCATATAAATCCTGGTAACAAGTATAATCACAAATTTAGGACAAATTAAAATGGTGTATTAAGTCAAATATATTGTGCATGTTTAATTTTATTGTTTACTCCATTGTGTGACTTTTTTTACAATTCATTAAATTGTGTTTCTGATGATAATTTTTTATACAGTAATAATTTATGCATATTATAATATCAGTTTAGCTGAAATCTGTAGTGTGAGCAAATTTACGTATTTGTTTGTTTTATTTATACATGTGTGTATTTTTACCAAGGTAGTGCACACTAATATAAGCAGTGAAAATACGAGTAAGATAAACTACATACACTAAAATAAGAAATTACTAGCATTACAAGCCAAAATACTTAACCTCCTCCCAAAAAAAGGTGATTTAGGTGTTCCAATGGTTATTAATAACCTATTTGTAGGAATGACAATAGCGGTTATACTCAGCCACAAAACTATGGGTTAAATTCTCATGAGCTCTATCAGGCTGTTTATACTAAGGGTGAAGTGGATGTCATATGACAGCACATGGTACTTGGCCACTTTGGTGTGATTGATCAACTGGGACAAGAACCAAAGTCTGTTTACAAGAATAGTAAAAATCTTAAAATAAATTTTTGAATACAACAGGGACTGTCTTGATGTTGTAATTCAGAATGCTAGCTTGGGAAGATGTGGTGCCTGAAGACAGTGCAGGTTTATTTTACATGGCACATTTTTTCTGTGGTACAGTATCCCAAATTAATGCTTTGTGGTTGTCCTTGGTCTGGTAAGGCAAACTTACCTCAAATTTGGCTTTGATAGACTTTGTATTCTGAGTTGTTTGTTTAGTTTGATGAGGGTGCTTTTATCCTGCTGGGTGCTGCACCTCCTAATTTTTGCCATGATTTTCTTTCTCCTGTTATACATCCTACTGATGTTGTGATGCCACCAGGGTGGGGTTTTTTTTGAGTTAGTTCTGTACTTCTTCCTGGTGGGTGCAGCTGCCTCTTTGCAGCTATTTTTCTCTGAACAGTTCTGCATAGGCAAAAGGGTTCTCAGGGTTTATGGGGTCTTGAAATTTTGCCAGGTTCTGACTTAATAGCAGGAGGTTAACTTAGAATAGTTTCTGAATATTCCAGTTTTAGCTGGGGGTCCAGGTTTTATTTTTATTTCAAAGGAGACCATTTTGGGGTCTGACTATACCAGGGAAGGCATTACAGTAGGGGGTGTGCAGCAGTCTCCCAAATTAGAGAGGACCAAATCCAGTATGGCTGCACCCCTGGTTGGTGTAGTTCTATCAAACCTGCTCTTAAAGCTGAAGTTGTGATTATTTGATTTTCTTATGACTTGTTTTTATATGTAAAAGATCGATATTTCAGACCAATATACATTTTTTATATAAACTGGTTTCTATATATAATACTTTTTAAATGGAATGCGTTTTACTGTCGCACTTGCACTTAAGCACTTCATTGTGTTATGTTATGTTAAAGTTTATGCACTTTTTTAGCACTGTTACTTTAAAATTTTTGGCACCTTTGAGGCCTTTTAAATTTATCCAGGAAGTAATTACTTTGTTATCTGGTAAGTTCATATGATCCTGGAATGAAAGCACTAAAACTAAAACACTATTAAAAGTTTCCTGTGACATCTGGGCAGCGTTTGTTTTATACAGTTTGTTAGTACGTCATTTCATGGATTTTGTTGTTTACTGGTTGGTGTGGTGTTCTACATTCTGGTATGTCACAGTTTGACTTATTTGCTGAGTCAGATTCAACTTCTGGTACACCTGGTGATACTCAAGTGGATTTCACATTTTTATTGGACTGCATTGATCAATTTAAAAGTCAGGTCTCTGCATATCTGAAGACAACAAGTGCTTTGGGGACCAAATCTTTTCCTGATGTCAGCCAGGACAGTTTTAGTAGTTTGGTTATTGATTGGAACACTAAAGGAAATACAGTTAAACCCTCCACCTATGCAGCAGCTGTCTGATTGAATGAACATGGTACAGAATCCAGAGAAGAGAGTTGCACTTATGACAAAGGAGGAGGATGTGGTGGACCAGTGAGTGAAACAACTTTTAGTTTGAAAGGTTTTTTGGAAGCCAAATATATTTTTAGTGATGCTGACTGCAGAATGGTTTCACAGGGATATGGTGACCAACATGACTTACCTATGAAAGAGATTATTAGCAACTTTGAGAAGTTATCTGTAAAAAACAATGCGAAACAGACGGACAAATTTCTTCTAAGATTTTGTATTCAAAACAAATATGTTCCCAAAGGTCTAAGCATTTTTAAATATCCAAATGGAGTGGTGCCTGGTTCAATATTCCATCATGAATTGTTGCAATTTTTTGATTGCATGGGTCTGGAATTAATGGAAATAATAGTGCATGACAATGCAAGACAGATTAACAAGCTAGAGGAAGATATTCAGAAGTTAGATAACCGTATTAAATTGGACTTGTTTAACAATTTCCACTTACAGGTCTTTTAGCAGGTTTTGAAAAAGGTTGATAATTATGAGGCAGGTATATACAAATATAAACAAAAGAAGATTTCAAGAGATGTTAACGATTATATGAACAAGTTTGTTTTACCTAAGCTACCTGACAACAAGGATGGTGATCATTCCACCACATACTATGGCAAAAGTCCAGGGAATAATGATAGAAACGATCGGAATAAGGAAGATGGATCAGAAGATACTAGCCCAAGAATGTCAAAAAGGTTATAGGATAAAAGGAGGTACAATGAGAATGAAGTATCCAGGCAGTATAATGACCACAGAGAGCAGGATTTTCCCAAGCGGAACTATCACAGGAGACACTTTCAGACACAAGAGACTTAAGTAATTATACTGTCCAGGAAGTGCAGACAATTTTCAAATTCGGGATTTGTAAGATTTGCAATTTTCTTCTTTAACCATAACTCCTACTTACAGAGCACTTTTTCAGAAAGGCTTCAATTTTGTGCCAGCCAGTCAACCTAAGGTGGTGGACATATTGACTGAGCTTAAACTCTTTACAAGGAAACTTAACTTAAAGTTAAACATGAATGTCAATGGAATTAATCAGGTATCTCATGATTTATGTAGGAGTAGTTCATTTAACCCACCACTGGCACCACCTATACAACTTTTCGAACACCTTTGTGAAAGGAGTATTAGGGAGTGGTGTGGCACTAAGAGATGGGTGTTTTATAACGTAACTCCTGAGGAAAGTGAATTGATGTTATTTCTGCATGACAACAAAGATCTCCATATAATGAAATCTGACAAGGGAGGGTTGTTTTGATGGATACATATCTATATCCATCTAAAATGTTAGCATATGTTAACAGTGGGGATTTCTTTTCTGATGCTTCTCTCAATGAAATCAACATTGCTTATCACAACATTGATTTAAACATTGATGTTATGATCTAGTTATGACATGGTTTGGATAGTAATATCTATGATTTTCTCATGTTCAAGAACACCAGGATTCCAGCATAAATCAATTACTGACCCCGACATAAAACCTATAAGTTGCATCTGTGGACTCTAAGACTGAGCCATTTGCTAAATTAGTTGACTTGAGGCTCAAGCACTTTTATGAACACAAGAAACATTTGCTCAAAGATTCTTGGAATTTTTTGGAAAATGTGGTTGATCTACCTTTTTTAAGCAATGGGCTGTTTGTGACAATTGACATTTAAGACCTTTTTTCTGTATTTCCGCATGACCAAGGTATGGAATGGTTCCTGGAAGCCATGGTCCGTGGGATCAATTTGGGGAGTGATGATTTCAGTTTGGTTTTATCAACATATGGAGACCGTGCTTACAAATAATTTCATCTATTTTGATGCTGAATATTATAGACAATACAAAGGGGATGCCATGAGAGCAACATCAGTTCCTATGTTTGCCAACATGGTGTTGTGGACCTGGGAAATGAACACTGTTTTTAGGTCACCGTTTTTTTTCTGAGGTGGTTAGCTACATGAGATACCTGGACAACATCTGCTTCTTGTGGAAAGGAAGCCATGCTGACCTTGAAAAATTTCCAAGTGCTTTTAATCAATCTACTGATTTTTTAAAGTTCACTTCTGAGATCCGTAAGGATTCTATTCATTTTTTGGATGTCTGTTTATACAAAAATAAGGAGATGAACAGATACAAGTCCAACATTTACCGAAAGTGGACTTTTTCTAATGATTATCTGCATTTCAACAATCAGCACCCATTATGGCAGAAGAGGAACTTAGTTAAGGGGCAGCTGATTCATCTAAGCATGCTTGTCTCCGATGCCCAAGTGTTTCAAAGGGAAGCCTGTTTAGTTAAACAGCTTTTCAGTGATCGGGACTACCTGCTGGAGTTGTTGGATAATATTCATCACTGGGTCTCGGATCACAGGGACACTAATTACAGGACATCCACTTCACCACTAGTATAAACAGTCTGATAGAGCTCATGGGAATTTGACCCTAAGTTTTGTGGTTGAGTATAGCAGGTATTGTCATTCCTTCAAACAAGGTATTAATAACCATTGGAGCATGGTACTTGGCTCCTTTGGTACAACTGATCAACTGAGACAAGAACCAAAGTTGGTTTACAAGAATAGTAAAAATCTTAAATTCATTTCTGAACACAAAAGGGACTGTCTTGATGTTGTAATTCAGAATGCTGGTTTGGGAAGATGTGGTACCTGCAGACAGTGCAGGTTTATTTTAGAAGACACCTTTTTTCTGTAGTAGGGTACCCCAAATTATTATCTGTAGAGGTAAATATAATTGTGAAATGAAAAGAGTACTTTATGGGTCTTTTTCTTCTTCCTGTCCAGTTTTTTATATTGGTAAGACTATTGGCCTCTTGAGAAAAAAGATTTACCAGCATCTGTATGGAATCAAAATGAATGCTTTGTATAAGCATTCAGTAGTGTTTAAAGAATTTAAGAAATTTATGTTTACAATTCTGGAAAATGTTCCTGTGCCTATTAGAGGAGGAGAGGCTGGAGCAACGTGAACTTTATTAGCAGCTGCTTCTGAATGCTGGGGTTTACCCTGGCTTAAATGATTTTATTTCTACCAAACCTGCTTTGAAAGCTAAAGCTGCTATTATTTGATTTGTATTATGACTTGTTTTTATATTTAAAAGATCGACATTTCAAAATATATATATATGTGTGTGTGTGTGTGTGTGTGTGTGTGTGTATGTATATATATATATATATATATATATATATATATATATATATATATATATATATATATATAAAATGGCTTCTATATATAATACTTTTTAAATAAAATGCCTTTCACTGTTGCACTTGCACTACAGCACTTAAGCACTTCATTACATCATGTTAAAGGTTATGGACTTTTTTAGCACTGTCACATTAAAAAATCTGGCACCTTTGAATCTTTTCAAATGTATCCAGAAAGTAGTTGCTTTGTTTTTTGGTGAAATTCCTTTGATCCTGGAATGTAAGCAGTAAAAAACAAACACTGTTAAAAGTTCCCTGTGACATCCCGGCAGCGTTTTTTTTTGTTTTTGTTTTATACAGTTTATTAGTACGTTGTTTCATGGATTTTGTTGTTTATGTATGCTGTTTGTATTACAGATTGAAAATAACGTATAGTATACATGAATAGTAATGTATTGAACTCATAATGCCTGGAATTCATAAATTAATAGCAGTAGGGAAGCCCTATGCAACAGCAATCAGGTGTGATCTTAAACTTTCCGTGTTTCATGGAGTGAGAGCAATATGAGAAATGTTATTGTACTTAAATGCAATGACTTTTATTCTGGGTGCATATCTAGCCCCACTCTATGAAACACAGAATGTTTAAAAAAAAACATCAATTTGTCATTGTGTAGCACTTTGCCATTTGTACTTATTTATGAATCTAAGAGAAGGTATCATATATAATGTATTCATTATACTATGCCTTTAGCTAAATTCCCTGTCATAAATATCCTACTCTTAGAAAGCTATCAAGAATGTCTATTGTTTATTATATGCTGTTTTTTCTGAGTCTGTGTGGGTGTGTATGTTTTGTTTGTGTGTGTGTACCCTTGCCTGAATGAGCACATGCTTATGTCTGTGTAAAAAAGTGTTTTTAAAAATGAAAAGAGAGTTTACAAATTGTCTATAAATCATCACAACTGTGATAGTTAATGACAGCTTATAAGCTATTGATCTGTTCTTAAAAAGATTGACAGTTTAGTAGGGGTCATTGAGAAATTGCCTTTGCAATCACGTATAGACAAAGGAGGGACATACAGGGTATGGTGCCATGTGCAACATTCTCTTTTGACAGCTTGGGTGGTGAGTATCACTGTCTATTTTTTCTGGGTGTGCAGAACATAATCTTTTACTGGGCTTTTTAGTGAAGAGTGTAATTATGGCAGGTTTAGGATAACTTTATTAGTTCTGGTCATGTGGCAAAGGTATTGCATAAGCCCTTTTATGATATGCCAAGACTACAGACATATATTTATGCAGTTAGAGCACATCATTATATAAAAATATACAGTGTACTTAATATGTTCTTATAATCTACTCCTTGTATAGGGTCTACTGATAGGATAAATCAATATATCTAGCCATGTACAGCTCTACCCCATCTATCTATCGCTCTCTCCTTACACATAAACACATGCATATACATGAACAAAAACTACATCTTTTCTAACTTGTGTCATGTGGCTGTTTGGATCAATTCACTTACCCATCGTTATGACTATGAATGAATGCATAAGCAAACAAATAAAGAAGTTGTATTCTGAATTTTTGTATTACACTCTGGCATCAATCCACTTAGTTAACATCTGTCCAAGTCGATTCAAGTTTGTTTATTAACCTCTTGTGAGGGGCTGAGTCAAGGTCACTACAGAAATCATGGAATACAATACTGATTAGGCTTATTTTGGAATTCAAGCAAACCCTAGTCAAATCATTGGTACAGGATGGGCTGATATAATGTTTTTCACAAATAAATGCTTGCAATTAACATAGCATTTCTTGTTCTCAGGAAAAGCAATTACGTTTCACTTGGTATCTTCATGACTTGCTCCATTACTGTGGTAGGACTGAAGTAGTGTACCTGGGTCATTTTTTAAACCCTCTCTTGTGAATTGACAATACCATAACTTCAACCCAGTCTTTAGAACCTCATCACTGGTTAACGACATACTGAAGAATGTGTATGTGAGGGTATGTGTGGGGGGGAGTATAGCCAGAAATAGATTGGCATCCTATCCAGTATTAGTTTCTCTCCCTTGTGTTTACTGACATTTGGCTAGGATCAGTATTTCTTGTAACCCCCATACTGGATAACATGCATGTGAATGAATGAATGAATGAATGAATGAATGAATGAATGAATGAAATGACTTTCCCTTGGTATGTTAATACCTATTGGATGTCCATCTTCCACTTTCCAAACAGACAGCCTGCATTTCTTTACCTATGTGAAAATTGAATTGAAGAATTTAGTAAAACAATCTGCCTTTACCTAGTCCTTATAGTATCATATGACGTTCTGCTAAATACTTTTTTTGGATATGTCTTCACCTTTTTTGTTATATTTGTAGTCCTATCCCTAGCTTTGTAGTACTTGTGCATACTCACCCCTTAATTAATATTTAACTTCTGAAATGCTATTCTGTTTACGGTTACTGTCTCCTCCATCTCCCTTTTGAGCTACCTTGAGTTCTTTCTTCCTTTACCTAGCTTTGTTACCCAACTTCATATTGATATATTTGTATGTTTTCATAATTTTTATTAACAAACAGCAAGCTTTTTTTCTGTAGTTTTCTCAGATCTCTCATTTTTGTCCCAAAGCATCCCTTTAGCTTAATGCAATCTTTTTATCTATAAGTTTGGTGTTCCTTCCTTGCTTGACACCCACCCCATTCAGTGATGAACCAGACAGCTATAATTTATACTATAATGTTGTTACTTATGGATTCTGTATATGTTTTAGTATAACTTGGCTGCTTATTGGTGACTCACTGTTTGCCAACTCTGTTTGTAAAACATGGAACTGTCTACCAACAGACCTGACATTACAACCATCCTTAGCCATATTCAAAAACAAACTAAAAAGAGTCACCTCAAATCACACTGGTTATACCCATGCTCTAGACCCGACTAGGATTTCTCTCTACATCACTACTTCATGCCCCATCTTAAATATACTAGTTTCATACCGACTAGGTCTAGTCCTTTTCCCCAATCTTAGTGAGTACTGTAACAGGAAGGGAACCTGAATTACCTGCTTTAGCCAGAATGTCAAGATACAAAATATTTCTACCCAGTATTTGTAACTGATCAAGTCTGAATATGTATGTTATTTAACCACTGTAAGCAATGTAACTACTGTATGTATCTACTGTATGTATATTACTACTGTATGTATGTAACTACTGTTGTTATAGATGCGCACATGAATGTATGTAGCTACTTTTTCTAAATTTTCTTTCTGTTGTTTTACTGTTAACCTTGGAGCTTTTCTCCCTGGGCCTCCACTGAAAATGGACATATATCCAGTCGGACTATCCTGGTCAACAAATGTAAAATAAAAAAAATTAAAATAATAAATAAAATATTGCATCTGGTATAATTGGTGTATGGTGTAGCAGAATACATGAGCCAGACCGTTGTATAGTCAATGCTAGCCATGGATTCTTCTCCTTCTAGGTTACAAATTCCCTCATTTTTGTTAAGTATAACATTAATTAGTTTCCCTTCCTGTACTAGCTGAATGAATCCTATTTTGCTTAGTACTTTCAATATTCCATTTTCTGTTCCTGATTTGGATACAAGACTGTACCAGCCTACTTATATGATATAAAAGTCTCCTATCAAATAACTTTCTTTGTTTTGTTTCTAGATCTTATCTATTAATTTTCCTGGTTATTATCTTCTCTTTCGTCATCCAGTAAGTTATGTAATGCATTTTTGTTGCAGTGAAAGCTTTTAAATCTATACAAACGTTTAAATGCTTAAAGCACCTGATGCAGTTCCCTGACTGGCTCTTCCCTCTCAATTCTAAACTGACAACCAAACAAAATCTCTTTGAATTGAGGACCAAAAAAAGTTATTTTTAAGCTGCAGAAAAATGATTGCTACACAAAATGCCACATAAAGAGCAGCCATGACCACAAATGCGGTATCATCCTTCATGTCTGAATGTCAGTACTGAACTGTCCACACAAGGCACACTGAAGTGTTTCAGATCTAACTGAAAATACAGTATCAACATCCAGAAACTGAATTTTGATACTGCTAATCACGCTCACAACACCATATGCCCAGAAAAGCTGTCCCCCCTCACTCTAGTAACACCTCTGTCTGACATTGTTCTGTGGTGACCACTGTTATGCTCTGAAATAACAGTAGAGTTTATCAGTGCTGAAGGATGTTAAATAAAGTTGTCTTTTTCCCAGATTCAGAGAATAATCATGGTCCTTCATACATTACATTACAATTTATTTGTATGGTATAATTTTTTGTGGTCTTGACAAGCTGATTGCTTAATAACTGCACTGGATGGGGCGGTGGTGCAGCAGTAGCATTGTTGCCTCACAGCAAGAGGTTCTCCGAGTTTGTTTCTTGGCTGGAGTTCCTTCTGTGTGGAGTCTGCATGTCCTCCCTGCATACATGTGGGTTTTCTCTGGGTACTCCTGTTTACTCCAATGTTACAAAGAGATGCATCTGTAGCATTTCTCCCTGGGCCTCCTCTGAAACTTGGCTTTGTTCCAAGTTGGACTTTCCCAGTAAACAAATGTTAAATAAAGAAATAAATAATATTTCACTTAACTGTTATGTATTTTCTTGATTACCTCTTTGTATTTGGTACAGTTTCTGATAGTAAATTAAGAAATAAGCACTAAGATTAATATGAACTTAAATAAATAAACCCGAAGTGTTTTATGTGCAGAACTACATACTCTGTGTCCCTGTAGATGTTTCATGTCAGCTATTTATCCCTCGTGATAACAGATGCTAAATTGCCTTCACATTTTCAGAATGAAGTAGACAGCATTCCTAAACATTCTGCCACTATTATGCTAGTCATTCAGAATTAAAGAGAGTTTTATTCCTGCAGCTGCAACTCAAATGGTCCGTGTACAATACAAGTCACACTGACGATAAAGCATCATTAAAATTATATTCTTGGTGGATTATTCATTGTAGTATTCAATCTTGAAGATGCTTACTAAAACACAGGCATGCTGATGCATGTGTACCTGTGTAAATATATGTGCATTACCAGCTACTTTTCTATATATCTGTACAAGCATGTATATATGAATGTATGCTTCACTTCCATGCTCCAGCTTAGTAATACATGCTAACTACTAAGTTAAGTCTGTAAGTCTGGCAGTTGGCTTACAGGACAAAGGAGCTGTTAACAGACTGTCCCCTGTGGTCCAGTGGTACGAGGTTTGATTCCATCAATCTCCATTGCCTATGAGGGTTACTTTGAGCAAGTCACTTGACCAGGGCTGATTCGGAAAAAGGTCAATGAAGATGAGTGCTCTACCCCAGAAAACAAATATAAGTAAACAAAACCCTAAACCTACTGCCACTGCCCCAACCCTAACAAGCATCGCACCTTAAAAAAGCCCTTGGCCATAACACTACCACTACACAAGACAGCTCATACACTCACCACATGTACATGTATACACACACACACACACACACACACACACACGCAAACACAAAGTAAATCTGTTCCCTAACCTAACCCCCATTCTAACCCTAAATACTCACAAGTAGACAAACACATAATCTAGCCCTTTATCACCTTACTCTATCCCTAATGCACACACATTCGCACAAACACACACACTCTGAGTATACATCCAACTAATCTGTTTCAGCAAATGAAACATCTGACAGAACATCCATTTGATAAAAGAGACCTTCAAACAAACAACCTTGCATTTCCAGCTGTTGACCAAAGCCATGGATGACCACATGCATGGCACTTGTATATGTGCATATATAAAATATATATATAATATATACAGATAGATAAATATAGATATAGATATAGATGTGTTCTAGCCACCCAATGGTGTGCCTCTAAGTCATGGTCACTGTTGATGTGACACCATGACTCCATGTACAAAATGGGAAAAAAAGGAATCAATGTCAATGTATGTATATATATATATATATATATATATATATATATATATATATATATATATATATATATGTGCGTGTGTGTGTGTGTGTGTGTGTGTGTGTATGTATGTCTACTTCAAATAAATGGAAACCCACATTCCCGAAAATAAAAAGATAAGAGACAACACCACCAAATTTTCAGTTAAACGACTCCTCACCTAACAGACAATTCACCCAGGGAAAGGAAGCAGTCAGCCAACGCACACAAAAAAAAGCACACCAAAGCATTCTAAACTCACACCCCCAATGTGGGGGGCTGTGCCCCAACAACCCCCCTAATTTATTACACCACCTCCAAGATCACACTATAGTGGGGAAAAGGGCAAACTCCCAAATGTTGCCTGTTTGTCTCTTTTTTTCTCTGGGTAAATTGTCGGTTACGTGAAGAGTCATTTAACTGAAGATTCAGTGTTGTCGTCTCAGTCTTTTCATTTTTGGGTATTTGTTTATTTGAAGTAGACCCATATATCTAACTATATATATATATCTATATATATATATATATATATATATATATATATATATATATATAGATATATATATATATATATATATAGATATATATATAACTGGGTGCACTCAAAACGACCTAATCATCATAATCTCAACAGTCAAAATATCAACAACAAAAAATATCTAAAACACAAAATGTCAACATATTGATATGCCCTTTCCTCTCAGTTGTGTAACCTCAGAGTTGATGTTATTTAATTTATTTATTTATTTACTTGTCGTTTGTTAACTGGGTTATTGCAGCTCAGCCAAAGGCCCATTTTCAGTGGAGACCCGAGGAAAAAAGCTCCAGAAAATATAAGCGAGAAATTAATTTGTATACATTCAAAAAACAATTGCATAGTAATATCATTGCACAAATTTACAGTAACAAAATTACATGAAAAATATATACATGATAAAATAAAGGATGAACAGCAGATGCAAGTTTGGAGAAAAATCAGAATTTGATTCACATAAGTATTTCATAATATTACAGAAAACAGAACTAGACTGAAAATAAAAACAAGATAGTGTTGCTATTTATAAGGAGTATAAGCAATGCAAAGTTCTAAGTTTTAGAGTAAAGAAAAGTTCGGAGAGGTGTATGTGTGTATGTGTGTGGTGGCGGGGGGGGGTGATTAAGTAGGGTTCTGACATGTGCAGTACCTAGGATTAAGAAGGTAGTTTTTTTAAGTCCTACTCTGAAGCAGTTTCAGATATTCACGGGGAGATTGTTCCAGGCTTGGGACACTGTGCTTTTACAAAGAAGTGTGCCAATGTTTCTATTAGTTTTATAAATATTAAGTAGGTGTTGATCTGAGATGAGAAGAGTTTGAGAGGGGGTATAGAGGGATATGATGGAGGAGAGAGAAAGACAGGCCAAGGGTTTGTTTAGTAAGGTATGAGTGAATTGTAGCTGGGAAGGAAGAAGTTGGGGGAACTCAAGCCACTGAAATTGTTTTAAAGCAAGGCAGTGATGGGATTTGTATGGCTGATTACTGGCAAATCAAGCTATGTCGTTATAAGTTTGTTCCAGGTTACTTATTAAGGTAGGCTGTAGAAATGTGAGTATAGGAGAGGCATACAAAATACAGGACAGAAAGAATGCCAATGCCAGAGAGGGTTTGGAGTTAGGTGCTAGGAATTTTTTATTTCTATAGGGTAGATTCAATTTTTATTTGTCTTTTTAATATAGTGTTGTATAAGGAGATCAAATTTCAATTGATCATCAGTTATAATACCCAGATGTTTAGTGTGTGAATTAACTTTAATTAGGGTGTTGCCACGTGAAGAGATGATAAAGGTGGTTTTATGGTGGGAGAGAGATTTGGGGATGAAGAGGATGAGTTTAGGATGAGTTGATTATCAGTTAGCCATTGTTCAATGGTGAGAAATGCATTTTTACTAATAGAGTGGAGGTGACAGATGTCAACAGAGCAGGAAATAAGAGAAAAATCATCTGCATATTGTATCAGGGAGGAGTTGGTGGAGTAAGAGTGGAGGTTGTTAGTGAGGATGTTGAAAATAAGAGGTCCAAGAATAGAGCCTTGGGGGACACCAGTCTAGATAGATAAGAAAGGAGAGCAGGCAGAAAACCATCTGACTGACTATAATCTGTTGGAAAGGTAGTTAGAGAACCAGAGGAGAAGTGGAGATCAGCTAGTTTAGTTAGTAATTTAGAGTGAGAAAGTGTCAAAAGCATTTGAGAGGTGAAAGGAAAAGACATGACACCAGTACGTTTTTGTCTCTGGTCTCTGCGACAGTATGTTTGAAAGACAGAAAGGCAGTGGATATGCTATTGTTTGGTCTAAAGCTATGTTGAGTAGGGGTCAGAAGGTTTTTGTCAATTAGGTAGTTAAGAAGCTGATTGTGTATGCATTTCATGAGAATTTTAAAGAGCAGTGAGAGAATGGCTATGGGACTAAAATTTGATAGATCAGAGGTTGTTCCTCCTCCTTTGTGCAATGGTATGGTACAAAAAGATTTCCAAATGTCAGGGACAGTAGATTCCTGATCTGTTTATGAGTATAGAGAGAGGGTAGGCTACAGAGTCAGCTGCAAGTTTAAGAAAGAGGGGAGGGAGGTTATCTGAGGAGGGAAGCATTGTTTTAGATTAAATAAAAGAGATTGTATGTAAGCAGTGGGATCAGGGTTAAGAGAAAAAGGGGTTGTACTGGTAGTGTTGGGAGAGGTGGGTGGAAGATTTTTTACTTTGGTCTGTGTGAGTTAGTTTGTGAATAGATTCAATGAAATAAGAGTTTAGTAGACTGGCAATTTATTGAGGAGTATTATTAGGATAGGGGTTAGGGGTAGTGGGTACTCTAGGGTATAGGATTTTGTTAATTGTGCGCTAGAATTTTTGAGAGTTAGAATTGTGGGTAAATTGGGTCTGATAATAGAATTTTCTTGTCTTTATTAATTTGCTTTTTTGTGAGGTTTCTAAACTCTTTATATTTTGGAGTACTACAGTAGAGTTAGTTTTTAATGAATGTTTCTGGGTGCTATCCCAATTTTTCCTAAGAGTGAGGGTGTCTTTAGAGAACCATGGGGTATGAGTTGTTTTATCCTAACTTTCCTTAGAGGTGCTAGTGTGTTAAGGAAATCAAGGAAAGTACGGTTAAATTCTAGAACTGCATCACTAAGAGGAAGGTGTTTGAGTTTGGACCAATTTATAGATGAGAGCCTATTATTAAATGTTTGGACATTGAAGGAGGAAAGGTTGCAATGGTCTCTGTAAAGATGGGACTTGGGTATATGAAGGGAGTGTCGATGTACAAAGATAGGGAGGTGGTCATTAAGGAAGTTGGGTAGTCTGCCTGGGTTTTGGTACAGGTTTGTATCAAAGGTAAGGATCTAATCTAGGGTGGAGCTGTTATTATTGTTTTTATTAAAGTGAGTGGGTGTTGTAATGAGTTGGTTGAAGCCATGGAGGTTAGTGTTAAGATTTGGAGAGGTGTTTTTTCCCAATCAGTGTTGACATTTCTGAGGATAATAGTCTTGTAGGGGATGTAGAGAAAAACCCATGAAAGGATGGGTTTTAGGATGGCAATATTATTTCCAGGTGGTATATAGATGGCTGCAATAGCAAATTTCTTTTGTGTGTTTAGATGACAATTCAGAATAAGTAGCTCGGCTGGGTGGAAGTTTGGGAGAGCTATTGGTCAGGGGGATAAGTTTTATTGTTCAGAGTACAGTATTGCTACTGCTCCCCCTTTTTTGATGTTCCTATCTAGACGGTAAATGTTATAGCAGGGGGGTAAGATTCCAGTATTCGAGATATGTGGTTTTAGGCATGTTTTGGATAGGGTTAGGATATGTGGAGCGTAACCAGCTCTCCATGAGTGTAAATCAGTAATTTTATTAAGTAAACTTTGTATGTTAATTGAGTAGATAGTGAGGAGTTTGGTAGCAGAAGATGTGGGAGGAGATTGGTGACTAGTGGGTGAAAGATTGGTGGTGAGATGTGTAGGGGTGGGAGAACATGGAATGGGGTGGATGTCCCTATATAGCAGAAGAGTTTTTGTTGGCAGGGTGGGTTTGGAAGGGTAGAAGTAGTAGGTAAGAGATTTAGGTTTGAGTTTAGGAGTGGCAGGAGTGATGGCAAATATTTTGAGTTTAAGGAGTTGTGCACTGGAGATATTAAACAGATAGGGAGAGATTAGGAAGGGTAGGAGAGGGTCTTTATGACTTATAAGATATGTGTGTGTTGGAGATGGTTGTAGAAAATTCATTTCTACATAATAGGAAGCTAGGAATGAGAAATAGAACAGTAGGGGGGCTTATGAGGTACAGTTGAAGCATGATTAGAATGAAAGTTAGGAGGAGTAATAGTTGGAAGTGTGAAATTAAGAGAGAGGGTGTTTATGTTTGTTAGTTATTAGGAAGAGAAAAGGAGGATGAACAGAGGGAAGAAAGTATAAAGGAGAGTGAAAATGAGATGTGAGCTGCTGAAGATTAACAGGTGGCTAGGTGATTGTGGGATGAGAGAGGGTAATTGAGAGGGAGGGATTATAGACTGGGTGGAGACCCTATGATTCTGTAATGGTATGTAGTGGGTGGAGCTATGTCAAGTAGGTGAGAGTATAAATTTAAGGAACATGGGGGTGGGTGGAAATTGGGGTAGGGTTGCTAAGGGAAGTGGAGTGAGCCTGAGAGTAGCAAGGGTGTTTGGAGCAGGTTGGACAAGGTAGGTGTGAGGAGAGTGCCAAAAACATATCAGTAATCTATTGAAAAGTTAACCACAGAATTATACTGCAAGCCAGGCAATGCAGCCAGTATCTAGCCATTAACTAGTCTGACTGTGGGAGGTTGAAGATAGTTTAAAGTAAAAGGGGGTTGGGGTGAGATAAAAGGCAGTATGCTGAAATCAACAAATGAGGACAAAGTGTTTAAGAACGAGAAGGAGAAAATTGTGTTTAGTGCAAAAGGACCAACTGCCCAGACAATAAGCTATAAGTCTGGAAAATAAAGGTCTACATGCTATACAATCTAAAGACGGAAAGCAGAGGAGTGGATAATTTATGACAGTTGGGCTAAACAGTGGGAGAGTGTATGAGGGGCCACTGAACCTATTTAGGATAGTAGACAATTTAAACCTAGTTTCAGAACAGCTACATCAGTACTGTTTGGAGCTTACAGAGCTTCTTGTAAGCAGTAGGTTGGTGAGGTTTGGGACAAGGGTACTATCAAGGTGGATAACAGCCTGTGAAAAAGAAGTGGAGAAGAGAGAGGTTAAGTAGAGGTAATTAAAAACAAGAGAGAGAGAAAAGAACCTATTTAGGATAGTAGGCAGTTTAACAGAGAGTATAGCCGTGCTTAGTTTTGTCAATATTTTGTGTTTAGATATTTTTATATTAATATTTTGACTGTCAGTATTATGACTGATGTTTAGATTATTGTGAGTACACCTACAGATTTAGCTAGCTCTCTCTCTCTCTCTCTCTCTCTCTATATATATATATATATATATATATATACATATACACACACACACATATATATATATATATATATATATATATATATACACACACATATGCACACACACACACACACATTATATTATATATATATATATATATATATATATATATATATATATATATATATATACATATATATATATATATACATACAGAGAGAGAGAGAGAGAGAAATGTTTATTTACTTATTGACATTTTATCACCGTGAAAGTCCAACTGGAGATTTCCAACCATTTTCAGAGGAGGCCTGGGGAGAAAAGTTTTAAAATATTAAAAAACATTTTAAGAACAATAATTCTCTAATACAAAAAACAATTAGAGCTTAAATAAGTATACCAAATTAGACATATGATGAAAACATTGGTTAAGAATAGGTACAAGTTGCAAGACAATGATTTAATACTTAGAGAAATTTAAGCCAGTTTATAGAGAAATTAAAGGTAAGTTAGTATAATACAAACATGAATTGCAATACAAAGTGAGAAAAAAACAAGTGTATGCGATAGTTAAACACAAAGCCGGGGAGAGAAAATGATAGATGTATGGAAGTGAATGAAGAAGGGAGAGTAAGGAGATGTGAGGTATGAATAGGTATTTGTTCACATTTAGGAATATGGAAGTGAAAGAAGAAGGGAAAGTAAGGAGATGTAAGGTATGAAAAGCTATTTGTTTACATTTAGGAATATGGAAGTGAATGAAGAAGGGAGAGTAAGGAGATGTAAGGTATGAATAGGTATTTGTTCACATTTAGGAATATGGAAGTGAATGAAGAAGGGAGAGTAAGGAGATGTGAGGTATGAATAGGTATTTGTTCACATTTAGGAATATGGAAGTGAATGAAGAAGGGAGAGTAAGGAGATGTAAGGTATGAATAGGTATTTGTTCACATTTAGGAATATGGAAGTGAATGAAGAAGGGAGAGTAAGGAAATGTGAGGTATGAATAGGTATTTGTTCACATTTAGGAATATAATTTATACTGGTATGAGTACATACAATGCCCAGCAGACTTGATAGGTTTATGGATAGACAGGAGATTTTGGTCACTGGATCAGAATGACCAACTGGGAACATAGATGTGTAGAATGTTATTTAGTGCTGGACAAGCAGATAGATTCTGGATAATTTTATAGGTAGTAAAAAGATGTGTATATGTTAGTTGATGGGGTAGCTCTAACCAATTTAGACTGTTTTATTGCTATATATTGATGGGTTCTGAAAGGGGTATTTACAGCAAATTTAGCAACTTTGTTGTAGCATTGTTCAAGTTTTGATTTTGTGACACCAGAAGATTAGTAAGGATGGGAATGACATAAAGAAGTGTGGGGAAGAGATAAGGTGTAACAAGTGTAGCTTTAGTTGTATTGGTGAGAAAGTAATGGCTCTATAAAGCATCCCTAGTTTTGATTAGTTTTTCTTATGCAATTTTGTGTATGCAAGTCAAATTTAAGAATATCATCCACTACCATCCCTAATAATTTGCTATGAGAAATGACTTCAGTGATTGTATTATCAAGAAAGAGGATTTCAAATTTATTTATTTATTTTTTTTCATGGGAGAGGGATTTGGGGGAAATAATTAGTAGTTTGTTTTTTTCATGGTTGAGCATGAGCTGTAAGTTACAAAGCCATGGTTCAGTTGTTGTTAACGCTTCCTGAGTAATTTTTTGGAAGTGTGCCATGTTGTCAAATGTGTAAATGAGTGTGAAGTCATCTGCATACTTTATTAGGGAGGGCTGTTGTGTGGATGTGTGGAGGGTGTTGGTGAGAATGTTAAAGAGGAGGGGGCCAAGGATAGAGCCCTTTGGTAACCAGTGGCGATGGGGAGGTATGGAAAGAGGGTGGACCTAGTGGATAGGTAGCTTTGGAACCATATTAGGGTGGGCTGACAGAGACCTAATGAGGGCATTAGAAGTAGAAATTTGCTGTGACAAACTGTGTCTAAAGGTTTAGATATTCTAAAGTTAATTTAATATTACTTTTATCCCCAGATTTTCTGTGTAAATAGGCTTTTACTTTGCGGGATTAACCCAGTAAGAAATGTGTAATACATAAATTCATTTGCAATCGCTAGCAATATCTACAGTGCCTTTTTTTTCTCCTTGTATACTTGTCCAGTTTGTTGAGATATGATATATTTCTTCAACAAGCAATGTAGTAAAACTCATTCATTAAAGACTAATGACCCACAACATTTCCATCGGGCAAAGTCCTACACATCCCCATATAGTGGAGGCTGCACCCCCTAAGATATATATATACATACACACACACACACACACACACACACACACACACACACACACACACACACACACACACACACTTATCTTTGAGGTCACCAAACCTTCTAGGCAATTTATAAATACTAGTATTAGAAGCCCATTTGGCTTTATTACTCTTGAATAAAAGGGCTTTCGAGTATTACTCATCAGAGAATAGTATAAATAATGTTCTCCTGCTTGGATTTCTTTTTTTATCTAGGAATTGCACCCCTCTTATTTTGTTTATCCTGTCTTACAAAAAACTTGAAAGTCATCATGTTTACATCCCGGTCGTATACCTCTGTGCACAACATTTCTGTTACTAACACAATTTCATGAAACTATTCTTTCATCACCTCCTCTAATTTATGTACCACTTTGCTTGAACTGTGAGAATTAATGCTTACTAAATTCCACTTTTTGACTCACATGTTTCTCCATTTTCCATGGGTATTTTGCTTATTTTTTCTTTTTACATAATCCAACTACCTTGATACGTTGCAGGCAAAGTCAAGATTTCCTGGGTGCTTTAGAATGCATCACCTTTGGCCAGTTAAATATTCATTAATGAAACCATTAAACCTGACTTACAGGAGCATGCTTCCTATCTTTAACAGATACAGACCCCCATGGCAATATAGGTCTACATCAGCCCAAATGCATTCCCAGTCCTAAGTGCAGAGAAAGCCGTGAGCCCTTCACCAGTGGTTTAACTATTTACTGAATCACATAGTGCAGAGTGCCCTATAATTATATCTGTAACAGGTAGGACATCTCAGAGTTCACTGTATGATCAACTTACCTAAGTTTTCCTTCTAATTCTACAAATATCTTCTGCACTGGTCTGCTTAGTTTCTCAGCTAGATCATTGATATACACGTGGACAATGATATCCATTTTCTATCCTGGGAAGCTGTTCCAATAATCCTGAATAATTGCTTCCTCTTCTATCATATCCTAAGCCAGATCTGGGTGAAATTAACTACCAAATAGTTCAGATGTAGAAATGTACATGGACAGTTTTCACAAAAGTGCACAGAAGTTCAAAATCTCTCCATTGACTGCTCTACACCTTTTATAGCATTCATACGCATACATTTCTAAACACTTTAAAAACATCCAGAATGAATATGCACACTCCATTAACTAACATGTAATTTCATAACCATACACAACCCATTGCTATTATATTATCTTCCTGCATAATTAATATCAATGTCTTTGAATCAGTATTCCTACAAAACAAAGAGTAGATTTAACATTTTATGTTCTTTTTATAATAATCATACAGCTAATGAAGTGTAGTGTGTTTTGTGTGTGTGTGTGGGGGGGGGGGATTGCACTCATGTGTGTGCCATCCTTTGTATGACACATTAAAACTGAGGTCTCATTAACGTAAGTTGGTAACAGCTCAGGTAGATTTAAAAGATCCCTTGGCACTTATCAAAAAAATCCCTGATGTCCTAGCCAGATTTCCCATATTCAGTATGAACTCCTCCTCAGATCTCTCCAGACCAAGAAGCCAATGTCTTAGTGGGACTAAGATGGCCAACAAGAGGCAAAAATATATATTAAACTATAAACATTTAATGTAGACTGTGTTTCCATTCTCAAACAAAATAATGTATTCAGTGCACTCAAACCATTATTTTGCTTTCAACATACTTGCTTTGATTCATTTATTAGCCTCACATTGTTTATTTCTTGCTGTAATGCATAGATGTCTCCATATTATTACGTCCCCTGTCACAATGAAATATTAACACACCTGACTAGTGTACGCTCTTTCATGAATGGCACAATTTATATATCGATTATTTTCCTTTTGTTGCATTTCTCGTTCTACCTGCATACTGCTGCTGCACTAAACATATTTGGAAAGGAGTGTGCACCTAAGTTTGAATTACCAAGCATTAAGGAATACAGCAAGAAAGATGCAATATTTTGATCTGTAAATACATGCAATATAAATGGAGACATAAATGCAGAATCATAAAGAGATATTTTGGGTGAACGGAAAGTTATGAGAAACAATTTAAATCCTCTGTGTAGGTAGAGTGTTGTATAGTTCAAATCTATAGTTACATCAGTATGACAATTTACTCTAAGGTATAATAGCGTTTCCTTGCGACAGACAGCAACACTATAAAGGCTGCGAATGCACAGCAGAAAAACTAAAAATAATACAAATAAAACAGAAAGGTTTCAAAACACCAAGTGCATCATTAATTATGTAAAATATGCAAATAGCGTCAACAGCAAATGCTCATAACTTGCTGTTTTACTACCATATGGATTATTAAAAGGGTCTTTTGAAATATTGCCTTAAGGTTTACTCTAGGCTTTGTTGTCAGCACAATTCTTAAAAGCAGTAGTGTTTAATTATGTAGAAGGATGTCACTGCACTGGTAAGAATTTGTACATTTGTATTTAAACTAATGATTATTTACTTGCTAATAAAATCTTCACGTTCACACAGCTCAGAAAGGAATGTGGTTAATTCTGAGATATCAGTAATTTTAAACTAGTTTATACTATGTTAACATTGATTCTGTATGATATAATACTGGTTATTTTTTATTCAGAAATTTTAACAGTCACTGTTGTGAGCGAGTCACAGAGATCTACTTTCTTTTGTGCTGGTTTCTGAGAATCATACAATATAAACAAACTACATACATCAGATACCTTTTTGCATACTTCTGACATTTATACCTTGTAAGACAAGTAACAATAACATGATTACTCATATAGCAATCACCTGCTACTAAAATCAGTGTGCAGTTTTATAGTAGATATTCACAATGTGCTCATATTATATTTTCAAAGAGAAAAGAATTAAAATAATCTGTTACAAGTGATTGAAAAGTTAATGTTACCTCATTACCTGTTGTAGTGAAGAAACCATACCCCACTATTAGAAATATAGAGTTCAGTCTAATATGGCAGAATGAGGATTGTTTATACGTCTGTAACTTGTTAACAAGCATTTTTATGTTAGATACCTAAGAAACTGCATCCTATCCCATGCCCTTAATTCTCAGTAGCAAAACAGGTCGAGACAGTCTATGTCTTTTTAATTTAAGTTTATGTGAATCAAACTATAAGACTCATCAGATTCTGTGAGTTGAATTATATCATAGGATCAACAGTGTATGTCTTTTTAATTTAAGTTTATGTGAATCAAACTATAAGACTCATCAGATTCTGTGAGTTGAATTATATCATAGGATCATAGGAGGTTACTTAATGGCCCTGAGGCCCTTACAAGCCTAGCCAAGAGTTTATCCCCAAAAAAAGAAACCTCAGAAAGCAAGTTGTCCCTGTCAATGAGCCTATCCAAGAGTTTATCCCCAAAAGAAGAAACCTCAGTCAGCACCTGTTGCCCCTGTCAGTGAGGGATACATGTGGAACCCATAGGACATATTTGTGGTTTCTCATCCTCTCATCAAGGTTGCGCTTGAAGCGGGTCAGCAAGGTACTCTGTTTGACATGTATGGGAAGTCTATTCCAGAGACAGAGCAGCCTCTGGGAGACAAACCTGTCTCTCCAGCAGGTTTTGATGTTGCATATTAGATTTAGGCCTTTCTTGTGGGTAATGCACAAGGAGTTAGACTTACAGATGTGGAACATCTCTAGTAGGGCAGGGACTGAAACTGCCTTGTAGGCAAGGCACAGATCACCTTTGAGCAATCTGTACAATACCGAGTAGAGTGATAGTGATTTCAGCCTGTCCACATATGACAGGTGTTTAAGGCCATGGGTTCTCTTTATGAGGTATTTCTGTGGCCTTTCCAGTTGGTGCAGGTGTTTGGAGAAGTACATACCAAATGGGGTGTTATACTCAATTATTGGCCTAATGAGGGAGGAGTATAGAGAGGTAATAATCTCCTTTTTTCTGGATGCAATCCCTTTACTTATGAGATGAACCACGTAAAAGGCTTTTCTGACCACTGCCGCTACATGATGGTCAAATGTGAGATTGTTGTCAACCTGAGTACCCAGGTCTCTCATCACAGGTTGTGTGCTTAGGGGATTGTCACTGATGTGATAATCTGTAGGGGCCATGTTTTTGCCGAATGGTATGATAATACATTTTTTTGCATTTAACTTAAGGTCATATCTTTGCAAGGAGACTTTATCTTCATCTTCTTTCAGCTGCTCTTGTTAGGGGTCACCACAGCAGATCATCTGTTTCCATTTCTTCCTGTCCTCTGCATCTTGCTCTGTCACACCAATCACCTGCATGTCCTCTCTCACCATATCCATAAACCTTATCTTAGGCCTTCCTCTTTTCCTGTTACCTGGCAGCTTCATCCTTGGCATCTTTTTCGCAATATACTGTGCATCCCTCCTCAGCACATGTCCAAACCATCGTAATCTTGCCTTTCTGGTTTTGTCTCTAAACCTTCCAGTCGGGGCTGACCCTCTAATATACTTATTCCTAATCCTGTCCACCCTTATCACACCCAGTGCAAATGTTAACATCTTTAACTCTGCCCCGTCCAGCTCTGACTCCTGCCTTTTTGTCAATGCCACTGTCTCCAACCCATATAACATAGCTGGTCTCACTACCCTCTTGTAGACCTTCCCTTTCACTCTTACTGGTACTCATCTGTCACAAATCACTCCTGGCACTCTTCTCCATCCACTCCATCCTGCCTGTGCTCTCTTCTTCACCTCTCTTCCACACTCACCATTACTCTGAACTGTTGATCCCAAGTATTTAGACAAATTCACCTTCACCATCTCTACACCCTGCATCCTCACCATTCCTCTATCCTCCCTCTCATCCACACACATATATTCTGCCTTAGTCCTGCTGACCTTCTGTCCTCTTCTCTCTAGAGCATATCTCCACCTCTACAGGGTCTCCTCCACCTATTCTCTACTCTCACTACAGATCACAATGTCATCTGCAAACATCATAGTCCACGGGGACTCCTGTCTGACCTCGTCTGTGAACCTGTCCATCACAATTGCAAATAAGAAAGGGCTCAGAGCTGATCCTTGATGTAACCCCACCTCCACCTTAAACGCATTCATCACTCCCACCGCAGACCTCACCGCTGTTACACTACCCTCGTACATATCCTGTACCACTCTTACATACTGCTCTGACACTCCTGACTTCCTCAAACAATGCAAGGAGACTTTATAAGTTCTGTTAAAATTAAGGTCAGTTACAGTCATAGCAAAAAATGGGCTGCACACCCTCTCTAGTTTAGCTTCACCATGACAAGCTATTCTGTACAGAAGTTAAATAGAAAAAAAGAGGATTGCCAGTTGGTGAAGGATGTACTTCAATAAGCTAGCTAGGTGAGAATATACAGTAGTAAGAAATGGGGTCTATATCAGAACATCAAAGTCTTAAAACTTTGAATGTTCTGATATCAAACACTATTCAGCAAATTTTTTCCTCGGGAAAGAATTTGGTTGGCCGTTTCTGTGGCTTCTCTATTCTTTGCGCTTTGGTGGAAAGTTACGGGTTGGGTTCAGGTAATTGTGCGATTGTTTATACGTTAGGGTTAGGGGTGGGTTAAGTGAGTTGGATTCGAACACACCTCCTGGGATGAATGACCACGTATCACTTCTACCAGCCTTAAGATTAAGAGCTAATAAAGTAAAACAAAATAAAGTAAAATACAAAATGAACAAAATGACAATCAATTAATTAAATATTAGGAAGTAAGAACGTGAACAAATTTTAGTTATGACTTTGTACTGTGGAAACATGATGTATCAGTTCTTTGTCTTGTATTATATATTATATAGACATTACAATTGTATTTATTTATTTATCACATATTTCATATTTCAAATATTTTAAACACATCTATTTTAACATATCTATTTATATTTATATGTATGAATTTAGACAGCATACCACAGGATAGGTCTAGTTTGTAGTGTTAAATTTAGCGTTTTTAGAACAACTTTTTAACAATGGTTACTGAACCCTATGATGCCAGATATATGTGCTTTTGGTTTTATATTGTCATTAAGTTTATATTTACTTTTATGTCACAATGTATACACACATTTTTTAACATTCTGTACTACACCTTTATCTAAACTAAACCAATTAATGACTTAATTGGAATGAATTGGACTTTAAATTAAGTATAAATATGTCCGCACATGTGATTTCAGTATTCTGAAGAAGTTTCCAGAGTGGAAATGAAAGCGTTTAATCAACTGAATTTTATTTTGTAATAAGGTTTAAATAACCTGTCTTTTATTGAACAGTTTGTGCCTTGCTGCTATTACTGACTGTGTGTGGGACTGCCTTCATTGGGATCCTGTTAAGTAGAGAAAATGTTGAGTTACTAGTGCTTTTTTTGTTCTCCGTTCATCCATTCTTTGGTGTTTAAGTAAGTTGGGGTTAGGGCACGGGTTAGATGTGTGTGCGATAGTGACAGACTTTAGGGCTAGGGGCAGTTTAAGTGAGTTAGGATTAGAGCTAGGGGCAGTTTAAGTAAGTTGGGGTTAGGGCACGGGTTAGACGTGTGTGCGATAGTGACAGACTTTAGGGCTAGGGGCAGTTTAAGTGAGTTAGGATTAGGGCACGGGTTAGACGTGTGTGCGATAGTGACAGACTTTAGGGCTAGGGGCAGTTTAAGTGAGTTAGGATTAGGGTGCGGGTTAGGTGAGTGTGCGATAGTGACAGACTTTAGGGCTAGGGGCAGTTTAAGTGAGTTAGGATTAGGGCGCGGGTTAGACGTGTGTGCGATAGTGACAGACTTTAGGGCTAGGGGCAGTTTAAGTGAGTAAGGATTAGGGTGCGGGTTAGGTGAGTGTGCGATAGTGACAGACTTTAGGGCTAGGGGCAGTTTAAGTGAGTAAGGATTAGGGTGCGGGTTAGGTGAGTGTGCGATAGTGACAGACTTTAGGGCTAGGGGCAGTTTAAGTGAGTTAGGATTAGGGAGCGGGTTAGATGTGTGTGCGATAGTGACAGACTTTAGGGCTAGGGGCAGTTTAAGTGAGTTAGGATTAGGGCACGGGTTAGGTGAGTGTGCGATAGTGACGGACCTTAGGGTTAGGGTTTGGGTTAAGGTAAGTGGGTAGATAGTAGTGTATGTTTAGTTTAGTGTAGTGTTAGATGTAGGAATTTAAGTGTGTGTGTGTGGTTGCTGTTTGTTTGATGTCCTTGTGTTGTGTGTATGTGTTTCGGAGCAGCAAATTTTTTTCCATGGGAAAACATTTGCTGTTCTGAATGCTTGATATTTTCATGTTTAGATGTTTTGGGGCCGATGAAATAGCGTTTGCTTTTTTCATCTTTAGATAACGTGATATAAACGCTAAGAAATGCTGTCAAATTATTGTTAAAGTGAGTTTATAGGTGTGATAATGCAGTGATGAGTCCCAGGGAAACTTTTTCAAGACTTGGCATAAGTGGCAAATCATCCCTCCTAGCTATAATATTCTTAGATTAGATTGGCCTAAAAGAAAAGGAGGAGGAGTCTCCATACTCTACTCCAATTCTCTCTCCCAAATCAGTCCTACACTAGACTTAACCTCCTTCTTACCAGCTGAACTCCTACTGACCAACTTCAATCTTAACAGTTTCAACACCATAACTGTCGCAGCAATCTATATTCCCCCTGGTGATAATATTAATATACTTGAGAACATCCTATCTCACCTCTCACATACCATCCACAGTGAAATATTTATACTGGGAGATGTAAATATTGATTGGCTTACAATATAAGCTCCCAACACTACTTCCTGTATAAACCTACATGGATTTGAGCAGCTAATCACATCCCCAACCTACATTAATAAATCTCACCTACCTAGCTCTCTTCTTGACTGGATATTGGTCTCCCACCCTCAAAACTATCATAACTCCCAAACCCTTCCAAATGCCCTCAGTGACCACTGCCCTATAACAGTTAGCAGACATACTCCCCACCTTATCAAACCTAACAAATTTATTACCACCCACTCACTTTCTCATTTCTGTCCTAACTCCTTTATTCACCAACTCTCCAAAATTAACTGGTCTTACCTCACCACTCTTCCTTTAGATAAAGCTGTCCACCCCTTCAACACACATTCCTAAACATTCTTAACTCCCTTGCTCCTCTTCGCACAATTAGAATCAAATCTAATACTGTTCCCTAGCTCACTAAATCTACCAGAAGCCTCATGAAAGACCAGGATAGGATTTGGAAAATGTAAAGAACTCAAAATAAAATAAGAAAAATCATCCATTATGACAAAATAAACTTCTATGCCAATCCTCCCTCTACTCTTAAATCAGAGCCAGAGAATTTCTGGAGCTGTATTAAACAGACTCTTCATCCAGGAAACCCTTCCTCTCCTAACCCATGTCCCAGTGCAACACTTAAAGACATAGCCAACAAATTTAAAAATCATTTTATAAACTCAATAACCTCCATAATAAATTCTCACCCCCCAGAAACAACACTAGCATCCCCCATACCTCTCAACCTGTAAACATCAAAAATCTAGGCAAAGCCCATGAAAAGTAGGTACAAATCTGTACGCTGATTAACATAATGTTTGCATATACAATTATGTAACCCCGCCCGCTCCATTGGAATTGTGGGATACTAATTTTTAAATGCAAACTGAAGAACAGATAACCAAAATATGATCATAAAACACAAAAATAAGAATAATAATAGTGTTTATTTATATTAATATTTGAACTTGTGCAAAACTAAAATACAGTATTCTTTTATAAAAATAACATTAACTGGTTGCAGCTGAATTGGGAATATGCATACACAAACAAAACACTTCAGAATAAGAAACCATGTAGCTGCCTAATCCTTGCATTCTTAGATTTTCTAACCCATAATTTCCACAAATTACACAAAACTTTATAGTTGAATTAAGAATCCGGATTCCTCCAAAAGAAAACGTGCACAATTTATATAATCAACTAATATATTCTGTGCTGTAGTCTGTTAGCTAAACTATATATTTCACTGTAGGGCTTACCAACCAAAATGTGACGGTATTAGCCAAGTACAGTTTACTGTTTTTATTGCATTTTATTACATTCTTAAAACAATGCTGCTTACAGCAAAATCCTTTTAAAAATCAAATATGAAAATATTTTAAAAGTTAATCCAAATGAAAGGCCATGTTAGGATTTTCTTATGGAATTTCCCCTTTAGTGTGGGCTGCAGCCCTTTTTCTTTCCTTGAAACAGATGAATATTTAACAGCCAGACAGTCAGTGAGCCTGCACAGGCTCTGGATGACATGTAAACTTCTACTTCTGCAGTTCTGTGCTTCACTGAGACGGTTCAGAATATGCTTGCACCTTGCAGTCCCTCTCTCTCATGAACACACAGCATCAAAAATAATTACCTTGTCAATACCCTTTCATTTGGTTTGTCTGCCAGCTTTTTCACTTACCACAACTTAAACCATGCAAATCACACCAATAAACTTCACAGCAATAGTCAAACAAACTTACTTTTCATATATACGATTGCAACACAGTCCCTTTTAAGAAGCATACCATAAGTCAAGGAGCAAATGGTTGCTCTAGCAACAACTTAAAAGCTCTGACTATATTTAAGTTAAACTGTTAAAATGTAGTTACTGATGTAAGAACAAACTGACTCTTATTATTATTATGATGATTAGTAGTAATAGTAATATGTAGAGAACTGACAGTCCATTTGTAGGTATGCAATGTGATAAGAATTAACAACAAACTTGCATCTTATCCACCATCCTTAAGTGTGTATGTCCTCTATCCAGAAAAAAATCTCCTGTTTCACAAGCAATTATTGAGCTTTACCTTGAATGCATTAAGAGAACACACTCCTCAGATCTACAGGAAATATACTAAGTTGAAAATATCTATATCTATCTATGTGCCTATCTACAGATTTGCAATGGAACAGAGCATAAGCAGGGGTAACAGTAGGTCTATATTATTGCACATGCTGTAGAAATGCTTGCTTGTTAAACCAAAAAAAAAACAGCGGCATAATGTTCAAACTCAAACATCTGCCTTGCCACGAGTCTACTCTGACTCCAAAACATGTATTTTCTTTAGTATTTTTAATTTACCTTGATGTGAAGGACAAGCTGGGAGAAGTAGTAGTAAAAATATACTTCTTCATGATGACTTAATGACCGACTTGACCGTTGAGCGGTTATTCACCACCGTACAGCTCCAGGTTCTACTGAGACTGCTCTGCTCCTTGCCTTGGGGACAGGGTTTCTTAGTGAGCACCACACCACTGCCTGCCTGACAAAGTAAGTTCTAAATATCTAAATATTAGCTGAGCTGCATCGTACAGCCTGGAATGGAATTTAAAAGAAAAACGCACACTTTCTATGTTTTTACTGCCTGGATCTTATTCTGAATCCAGAGAGCTGAATGAGCTGCTGCCTGGCACACGTGTGACTCAAGTCTAGTAAAATATAAACAAACCACTCCGAGTCTCTGACTCAGCCTTCAGCCAAAATGCCGAATTCCGACAGGCTTGCAGACTGGTCAAAAAGCTGACATCATCGAGCACGCCTCTGCACGCGATGACGTCAGGAAAAAAAAAAAGGCCGAAAAAACATAAAAAAAAAAAGCCTGGAAATTTGGGAATTAAGGGGGCCACTCGTAAATTCGTGGCACCCCATTATTTGGACTTCAAAACCGGCAAATACCAAGGAATTCGGTATGGCTGAGAGGTACACCCCCACAAACTCTATACCTCTTCTAAACCCTCCTAACTCCTTCTCTCTAAAAGCAGTATCAACTAACTATGTAAAGTCATTACTCTCTAAACTTAAACCTTGCTCTCCATCTGTTGACAAGCTACCCTCTTACTCCCTGCAGATTGCCTCTGAACCTCTTGCCTATCCTGTATCCATCTTAATCAACTGATCCATTTCTGAATCCTATGTCCCCACTGTATGGAAGATTTTCTTTACTCTTCCCATTCACAAAGGGGGCAACTCCTCAGACACATCCAACTTCAGACCGATTGCCATACTCTCTCCACTCTCAAAAATCCTAGAGAAATGCATTCACAAGCAGGTAATGCATTACCTTCACCAGGCAAACTTTCTCACACTCACACAGCATGGTTTCCATTCCAAGCATAGTACAACTACTGCACTCATATCATTCATCACCATAGTCTCCCTAGCTCGTGATAACAATAAACTTGTCTCATGCCTATTCCTTGACCTTTCTAAAGTCTTTGACACTGTCTCTCACCCACACCTTCTAGATAAACTCACTAACTTACATTTCTCACCCCTACTATCTCCTGGTTCTCCAGCTATCTCTCTACCCACCAGAAATCAGTTAAATGGCTCTCTACACTATCATCCCCTCTCACTATACAAATGGGAATCCCCCAAGGGTCCATACTTGGACCACTACTCTAATATTTTCACAAACTTGCTCTATTCCTCTTGTCCCCAGTCATGTCTTGTGCAATATGCTGATGACTCAACTGTTATAACCATTGCTGACAACCCAACTGACCTCCACTCAACTACCCCAGCATCCTTCCACACCACTGAGACTTGGCTTAGTGATAACAAACTAATACTTAATCCAAAAAAACTAAGCTCGTACTCTTCCTCCCTAAAAACATCACTACACTCAAAAGTACATTTACCATCTTATCCTGCAACAACAGTGTCATCTCAGCTGAATCTAGTCTTAAATTGTTAGGTGTTACAATAGATGATTAGCTTAAGTTTGATCTCCATATTACTATCTCGGTAAAAAGAACTCATCAGAAACTTGGACACCTTTTCCGTAGCAAGAAATACTTAACTAACACTGCCCAAATAACTCTCTCCCAGGCTTTATTACTCCCAACACTCCTGTACAGCTGGCACATATTCACAAACCTAAATTATACACTTATTTCCAAGCTTGAAACTACCTATAATAAGATCACCAGATTTGCAGCTAACCAAACTTACAAGTCACACCATTGCTTAGCACTACAGCCACTAGACTGGCTATAATTCCTTCAGCTGCTCCAACTATACCAACTACAAATTGTCCACTCTATCCTCTATCTACCCTCCTTCTGCCCCAGCCTCTCCACTGTCATATCCAAATATTCCCCTGCTAGGATGCTACGCAGCTCAAATCAAGAATTATTAGACATCTACAAACCCAAAACCAAAATAGGCTGCCTTCTCTATAACTATAACTCAGCTACATCCTGGAACCAACTCCCCTTGGAAATAAAATCCCTCCAGCATAGCAAAAGTTTCAAATTAGCCACAAGGAAATACCTAAAAATAAAGTGGTCTTGTCACTGTAGCCAACCACCCTGAAACCACCATTCTTTCACCTATTTCACCACCTCACTCTTAATGTATCTCTAACACTATTCTCCTGACTCTTCTACCTCTTCCCTTCCTCTATCTCCAACCACTCTTAATTCTTGCAGTCTCAAAACAACCTACCTGTCTAGTCTGTCTCCTATACATGCATGCATTCATAACTTGCAGTAATGTAAGAATTGCTCACTAACATGTACTCTGCCTGAACGTTATTAGACACAACTTCCCTGTCTCTTCATACTAGTGGAGTGCCTCTGTTATCAATATTAACTACCTTGTCTTATGTGGAAACTGCAGTCCTACCAGGACAGCATGTATGCACAGTAAGGCCCCTTGTGCACGTGTTTAGGCTCCGCTACTGAGGAATCTCATTTCTATGGCTTTATACTTTATATTTAGGTTGTGCATGACACCCAACAGCAAATCTTTCTAAATTAACTGTATTGAGCAGGTTTTAGCCGCTTCTCAATTGTTCTGTTGAAACCAGCACTCTGCAATTGGTACCTTGTGAGTGTGTTTAGGCTCAGAGGCATTTATTTTTCAGCGGCTTTCTACATTTAAACTGTGCATGACATACAACAGCCAATCACCCTATTTTCAATGTATTGAATGGGTTTTTTAGCAGTTTCTCATTTGTATTGTTGAAATTGCACTCTGTAATTGTTTCCTTGTGAGCGTGTTTAGGCTCCGCTACCAAGGTGTTCATTACAGGGGCTATTACATTCAACTTGTGTATGACATACAGCAACTAACATTGAATGGGTTTTTAGTCACTCCTTTACTTGTTATGCTTTAAACCAGAGTTTTAAACCAGCGGTGATAGCACAGCTCTAAATAGCTGTCTGTACTCAGCATACCCTTTGCTTAGCAAACAAACTCACGGAATATGGCTCACTGTTGAATGCTGTGAATGGACTCCTTGTTTGCTTTAGCTGTATCTAGGCTTAAACATTATCTATCTCCCTACTATGTATATATGCTGGCCTGTTATTATGTTCATACTGTTAACAGCTGTAACATTTTAATGTTTAATTAGCATATGCTTGTTTCTGTGTGACTGTGTTTACTCAGGTTTTAAACGCTGTCTCACTCTGGGCTTTAGTCTTGAACAGCTGGTATCATTGCATGCTTTATTATGCATTTTTAACTAGCAATTGCTGCCCTAGTCAGTGTTTAATTGATACAGTTGGCTGACTTGTAACATTCAGCTACCATTCTTTGCCTGTTTTTAATTGCTGCACTACTGAATTGTGATACACCGCCTACTGTCCCCCTTCTGTCTCTATTGCCCTTACTTGCCTTTTATCTTGTTAACCTACTACTCTTTTAGCGCTATCTTCCTACATAGTCCTCCCCCATTTTTACTCTAAGGTTCCTGCATCCTAACACCCACACTCCTCACCTTCCCCTAGGCTACCTATCTACACTCACTCGACTCTAACTGAAGTTTTTCTCTCATTAGTGGCCGATATTGTTATACTCTTGTCTATAATTATTATTCCCTTTACAGCTTGCAATAGCTACATCTCATCCAACCCAGGCGTCTCACACTGACTTCACTGTATCCTGGCTTCTAACCCAGAATGAACTGCCTAAGGGGACCCAGCAGTGCTTCCTGTAACCATTATGCCTCTCCTTAAGGACTTAAAACAGTGTGTATGCACCTTACTGTGTAACTCATCTCTCTATGGTTAACTATTGTCTCAGTGTGTGATAGCTAGCAGCCCACCACGGACCTTAGGTTCCCTTCAGGTTCTCCAGGCTCTATCCCATTCCACCCCCCCCCCACTAAGAGATAAGCCAGTAACCTAGCATTTACTCCATTTGTCCACTAGGTGGCAGCATGCTACCTCTACCAGCCTCTCCTATCTCACTATGAGGTTCAAACTTTTTTCTTTTTGAGTTACATTAAACATCTCTGCTTTTGCTCCAAAGTCCAGTGAATTTTCTGCTACTGTTTACCTGGACTACATAACAACCCAGTCTCTATCTCCTATGCCTCCTTACCTTGTGCTCTGCTCTCTGCTTTACTGATTGTTTCTGTTGGCTACGTTTTCTTCCTCCTCCTTGGCTCGACCCGCTCCCTTCACCCTGCGGGCTCATGCCGCTCCCCTACCCTGCCCCCTATTTCCACCCGCCCCCAGCACCTGTACTCATAAACCACACCTACTCCAATCAACTCATACCTTTCCCCACCCCTTACTTCCACACCCCACCATCCTAGCACCCCACGCTCCTAGCATCTCTTTACAATACTAACACTACCTTGAATCCCAGACCATAGTACACTTTATTCCATAGCCCCCCACTCCAAGTGTAAACAACCACAATGCTTTCAAAACCAACCCAATTTATAACCATAATACTACTTCTCCTCACCTTGTCCTATCTATGTTACCTCACCAGGCCTCTCAATAACAACCACTCCTCCCCTTTTCACACAAGTTCAATAACTATAAAGCACATATACTTTACTAGCCACATTAGTCCCTATCTATACTCCTTCAATAAAGTTTTGCTCTTCCCTTACAAACTCATCTCTACCCACAAACACACTACTCCAGTCTTAACTATGCCTACTCCTACAAAACAAATAACTTTCAAACTAGATAACAAACAGGCTAAATATCTCTTTTACCACATTCACCAACTTATTACCACTCTTCTTTCTGGAGATGCACACCATAACCCTGCCCCCTCTCCTACCTACAGTGCAAATTCCCTCCTTCATACCCCCCACCTCATCAGGAAGATTCCTCTTTCTCTCAGCACTGAATGCTCAAAGTATGTGTAACAAAATCACCAACCTACATGCCTGGCTTCTCCATAACCAACCAGACATCCTGTCCATCTCTGAAACATGGCTGAAACCATCCATAAAAGACTCTGAGATAACGCCCCCCCCCAACTACAGTATTATTAGAAAAGACAGAACCCATAAAAAAGGTGGTGGAGTTGCTCTCTTGTACTCTTCCTCCCTATACTAAACCCATTCCCCAATTCACTAACGCTGAACTAATCCTGGCCCTACTTTAAATAAATAGACATAAGTTCATTTGCATAGCCTTCCTCTACATCCCCCCCCCCCCCCGGGGACAATGTCCATATACTTGAAGATATACTCTCCTGGCTCTCCACCAACATAAACAATGAGACTATAATCCTTGGCGACACAAACATTAACTGGACCAGCATTCAGTCTCCCACAAATCCCCTGAATATAAACCTCTACAACTTCAATCAGCTAATCAACACCACTACCAGACCTACCAAAGATCACTCCTCTAGTAGCACCCTTGATTGGATTCTGGTCTCTCACCCTCATTATATATCCAGTTGTGGTCCCCTCCCTGACTCCCTCAGTGACCACTATCCCACTTTTGCTCATTGTCACTCCCCCTCCCTACAACTCTCTCCTACCTACATCTCCATATGCTCCCTAAAACACTTCAACCCCTCCACTTTCTCCAACACACTAAAACATTTCAACTGGAGCCCCCTAAAAACTATCCCCCTAGAAAATGCCATCACCTACTTCAACACCACATTTATAAACCTTTTAGATACAGTTGCCCAACTAAAAACAAGAAGGATTAAAAGTAACACTGTCCCTTGGCTAAGTAAAGCATCCTTAGTTGTCATGTGCCTCCGAGACAAAGCCGTAAACCATCACCATAAACATAAAACTCCCATCACCCTAAATGAATACAGAATACTTTGTAATAGACTTAAAAATTAAATAAATCCTACTTCTCCTCACTCCAAAACAACCATAAGACAAACCCAAACAAATTCTGGGATGGTATCACCTCCCTCTTTAAACCTGGTAGAAAGGAATACCCTAGCCCAGACCCCAATACCCCAGACAAGGACTTAGCCACCCAATTCAACTCTTTCTTCATTGATTCAATAATCAAACTAACATCATCCTTCACAAACAACCCTACATCCTCTCCTCTACCTTCCCCTATCTCTTCCCACACAAATACTCCCACCTCCCAACCTCCTCCCATCTCTATAAAACCTATCCCCATATCAGCTATAAAAAACTCCTCCAGAACTTAAAACCATGCTCTAATTAACCTGACAACTTTCCTTCCTACTTCCTAAAGACAGCTGCTGATGCCATTGCCTTCCCCATCTGCATTCTTATAAATCGATCAATCCAAGAAGGCCATGTAACCCAACTCTGGAAAAAGGCCTTTATTATTCCCCTTCACAAAGGGGGTAACAACTACAATATCTCTAATTTCCGACCTATCGCTATCTTATCACTCATCTCAAAACGTCTTGAAAAGTGTATCCACCTACAACTTTTACCATATCTCATAGACAACCATCTGCTAACTCCCACACAACATGGAATCATATGTGGCCATAGCACCACTACCGCCCTCCTCTCCTTCCTCGAAACAGTGAATAAAGCCCGTGATTCTGGACACACTGTGTCTACCCTCCTTCTTGATCTTTCTAAGGCCTTTGATACGATCTCTCATAACCTTCTCCTAACTAAACTCTCTAACCTAAATCTTTCTCCTTTCTCCATCAACTGGTTTACCAGCTATCTCTCTAGCAGCCAGCAAGCCATCAAATGGAAAAAAAGCCTTCTCCCCATTCCTCAATAATCCCACTGGTGTACCCCAGGGGTTCCATATTAGGTCCCCTACTGTTCAATATTTTCATCAATGAATTCACAGCACCATCCCTAATGCAAACATTATCCAATACGCTGATGACTCAATAATCATCTCCTCTGCCACCTCCACCTCCACTCTCATAAAAGTAACACAAGACGCCTTCTCCTCCACTGAGCAATGGATGCTAGAGAACCATCTGGCACTCAATGCATCAAAAACCAAACTCATGATATTCACCCCCTCAAAAGCCACAATAATTGACAAAAACTCATTCTCCATCATCAGTAAGAATAATACTCGTCTTGAAATAGTATCCAGTGCAAAACTGCTTGGAGTACTTATTGACGATCAGCTCAAGTTTGAAACCCGCCTCCACACAAATATAAAAAAAAACCCACCAGAAACTAGGCATGCACTAACGCCACAATTGCTACCTCACCCCCTCTACCAGGTTTGTTCTCTCTACCACATATCTTATCCCTTCTCTCCTTTATGGTGCCACACTCCTAACTTACAATCTTCCCTAAAGACAAAAATATCTTGCTGTTGCAACAAAATCTCCAAATTCACTAACTGGATACAGATATTCCACCCATCACTGTACTGCCCTCCACAAACTAAATTGGCTAGGGTTGCCCAATTACCTCACCTACATTCAACTCATACATGCCCACAAAATCATCTTTAATCCCTCTCTTTGCCCCTCCCTTGCCTCAACCTTTAAAATTCACCTTCCCAACAAATTCCTAAGAACCAATACCCAATATCTGATTGAACTACATAAACCTGCATGCCCACCTGGCAAATTTCTACTATCCTTCTCCTTAGCACGTCTCTGTAACTCCCTGCCACTTCACCTTCGCACCACTAGCAGCCTCTCTACTTTCAAAACCTTGCTTCATTCTTAACCTAAAAACCCTCTGGGAATGCTCCTTTTCCCATCCCACATGAATTCCCCAGTAACACACCTATTTATACCCCTACTCTCTATCTTCTTCCCCATCCTTTCTCTATACTATCTTTCTCCCCACTTCTTTCCTTACTCCCCTTCTTCCATAAACTCATCTCTTCCTTACCCCATATACCCAAGTCTGTCTCTTCCTCATCCTTCATATTTTCCTCAGCAGAAATACTCATTCTGTAAATATCTTCTTATAGTTGTATGCATTTGCAATCATAGGAATTACATATTTGTAAATATTGTAAATATTCACTTAGAGATCCTTTAAGTCTTTTTGCATCTTACTAAATTGCACCTTCAGATAGCATTTTTATCATTACTATTGTTATTCTATACTAATGAAATATTTATTTTATTCATTGTATACTGTGAAGCTTTTCTTCCCAGGACTCCATTGAAAATGGGCTCATCTGGCTCAATGGACTATCCTGGAAAACAAACTTCAAATAAATAAATAAATAAATAAATACACTCTCCCTCCCCTACATCTCCTACTAGCCATTCTTACTTTGCTTTCTTGCTTCCAAACTCCTATACAACTAGATCCTACCCACTTTAAATGAGCATCTGCATAACGATTACCTCGTTTTGCTCTAAGCAGCTTAAATAATATTGTAACTAGTCACATTTTCTTCTGCTAATTGTTTAAAACCTTGTTTGTAACAACTCATAGACTTGTCTGCCAATTGTTAATACTCTGTATAATTGAATTGCCTGAGGAGCTTTTTCTCTCTCCAGGTCTCTGCTTGTAAGATCCTATAGCTGATTGTTACTACTATGTTACTAAAATTTAATAAATTGTTTTCTAGTCCTGAAGAGCTTTTCTCCCTCGGTCTCTGCTGAAAATGAGCCAAAAGCTCAGCCAGACTAACCCGGTTAACAAATGCAAAATAAATAAATAAAATAAAATAAAACATAAATAAGTGTGAAAATATTTTGTAATAATCAGACTTTTACAATTTGTCAAATGACTGAGCAAGGTACGCAAACTAAACAAGTGAGATTTCTGTATGAAACAGTATGTATGTGTGCATACAAATGCTTCATTACCACACCTAGACACATCACAGCATATATGAATGTAAAGCAACATACATGTATCAGCAAATAAATCCCTGAGGTAAGAGATATACCCAGGAATTCATTAAAAGGTCTAGTGAGGGCAGTAAAGCTAGCACTTAAAAGGATCTGCTCTGACACCACAGTATTTTGCAGTTCAAAAACATGATAGCCACAATGAGGAAAGACCTCATTATTGGCTAATTTGCATGTCTCTGAAATTGCAGTTACTACAACTATGTGCAGAACATTGCTGATCTGCACATCACAGCAGTAAACTGCTGCTCATGTAGGCATTGAAATTATCCAGTAGTCAATCTCTCACACACCCTCTCACACACACACCCACACACACCTCCCAAAGTCCTCATATCTGTCCCTGCCTTGTGTGCCCTTCTGTAGTCACCCCACTGCACCTCCTGATCCCTTAATAATAATGTAATAGTTGAAATGCCATTATGGCACACTTGTAGTTGCCCTGGTGTCTACTACTGCCCACCCCAAATCAAAATATTGTGGTAAGTGCTATTACAGCACACTTGTAGAATCCCTTGTCTTTATTGTTACCCACCACTTCCGATCCCCATATTTATATCACATAACATTAGACTATTCCCTGGTGTTTAGTGTTTGAATGCCACTTAACTGTAGACTAATTCTTGTTGTTTAGTGGCTCCCTCCACACATAGCCGGTCTTAGGCATAGGCGTCTAGCAGGGGTGCTTTTCCAGTATTTGTTTGGTGTAGGTAGACCAGGATTGGGGCACCGGGTGGTGTGTGGGGGCACCATGGAGCCCCTTTGCCTAGGGCACCAGTTGACCTAAGGCTGCTCCTTCCCCCACTGGTCACCATACCCCATCATGTTACCTAGTTAACATGGCTTTTTGGCCATGTTCACTATTGCAATGTAATAGGGCTAGCCATTTTGATCTTTATGGCTGAGAATCTTGAATCACTTGTCATGTAGATGCCTTCCTGGAGGCAGTTCTGAGGGGAACAGCACATGGCTAATTAGCATATGCCTCTCCCCAAGGCTGCCTCATTAGCATTCAGCAAAGTCAGACAGCCTGCCCGAAATGGTGCTGCAAATCTTCATGTTAGAATACCATACAGCATCACATTAAGACTGTTCCTGAATCCCAAAGTGTGAATTCCATTAAATGCCTAATAAAGAAAGAATTAATACACACACACACATATATATATATATATATATATATATATATATATATATATATATATATATAAGATACAGCTCATCTAAGTTCACTATCAGGAGAATATCACTACACTTGAACCCAAGCAGATGAATTAAAGTTACCAAATGACATAACAAGTTTGCTAAGATTGCTCCATAAGTCAGGAAAGTTTGCAGTGACCGTTACCAAACTTTGAAATTTTTTCCAAGACAAAGACCTCTATTCGTGACCATCACAACTTAATAATTTCTTACCTGTTGAACCACTGTTAGCATACCTCTCAAAGTCTTAGCATAAGAAATCCAGACAAAGATAAAAATAATGGGGAGAGGGCATATCAGGGACAGATTTTAATTATTGCTCTTATAAGCCTACAAAGTTGCGAGATTAACAGGCTTTTGTGTTAGCATGCATTTCTGAAGAGTAAGAAGACTGAAAACCATATCATTCTCATCATTTAGTGGCATCAATCCTCAATGATTTGCCAGAAAACCATAAATTTTATAAGGAACAAACCAAAATTATGAGACAAAAATCTGGGACAGTTGAGAGGTATGCGGCTAAGTTATAAAGACATTACACTAAGTTAAAATTATTTAAATCAGAGCATAGTTTCCAGTTGAATTATATGGAATAGGTTTTCCAAAGATAAACTAATACCACTTAATTCTTGTCAGGAATGAACGAGAACTTCTTGAAATTCCCTAACAGAAAAAACACAGGTTAATGGATTTACATTTTCCAAAAATATATAACACCTCTGTTATTCCCATGTAATGTGCAGTTGGGTGGTTAATTTACCTTTAACAGTTAGCTTGTAGGAAGTCATGTAGGCATTACGTAGAAGCATAAGCAAGTGATGCATGAATTTAGAATAAGGCAGATTTTTGTATGCATTGTTCCAAATTGTTATTAGACTCTGGATAAATAATAATTTTGTTTAATTGTGACAGACAAAGATGCAAGATGAGAGTATTAAAATAATAAACAGAATTTGAAACGGAGTTATCAAGGAATGAAATCATTTTTTTCATGTAATTTTGCCATAATGCCATTTGCATTTATTGTTAACATTAGGGACAGTTGTCTTATATAGTTTAATTGTGGAGTGGCACTCCTTTTAGGGAACAATGATCCCTCATTTCTGCATTTGAAATTAACATGACACTTTCTTAGGTAGTAGCAGTCACTCATTTCTGCATTTTGAATTAACATTATTGTATTCTATGATACAGTACAATCAAAGATATCTCAGCACAGGAAAGTGAAATAGTCAAAGTTTTATCATGAGTGTCAAGTATGAATAGTTTAATTTATGAGGGGCATTTTGAAAAAATAACAGTGAAAGCACTCAATTTAACTGAAATATGTAGGTTATGTATACAAGACCCGACCATTGTGATTGTAACAAGAAAATTACTGAATGAAAACTTTGGTGTAGTCTCAAATAGCTCTAAAACATCCGTTAGAACAGGTAAATGGAAAGAAAACTTCAGTAAGTCTTCACAGTTCAAAAACACAGTTTTAATATCAGAAGCACCTGGTAAAACAAATGGGTAACAAACAGCAAGAAATGATTATATGTATGTAATGCCAGGATATATACTCAAAATGAGAGGAAACATACCATGAATCTCCCCACTGGTGACTCCATAAAACAATCTAGCAGTAACATGAGAAGGCCTACAACATGGCAAAACCCAAACATCTAGATACATTAAAAATTTCATGATCAGGGTTGTGCATTGAGAACATTAACAATGTGACATGGAGACAGTGATATTACCAAACAAGTAATGTTATCCATTCAAATATGTTTTAATCATGCTATTAAACACATTAGCACTGGTTATCACTCTTACTTGTGAGAGTGTCAATGTTCACAGTCATTAGCAGTACCCCCGCTAAGGATGGTAATGTGTATTCATGATGAATGCTGATTGCCCAATTAACAACAGTTCTCCGGGCTAGATTTGAAAAGAGTTGCTCTCAGTCCAAGATTGCCCTGATTCCAAAGGACCTCCCCTCGATGTAAGTGATTTACTTTGGTGTAAGATATGTCTATAAACAGGCTTGCTACTCCGACCAGATTCCAAAAAGACTTGCTCTCAGTGTAAGTGGTCACTTGCACTGAAAACAAGTCTTCTGAAATTGGGCTCTGTGGCTTTATTGTTGAAAGCCATTTTCAGCACACATATGGCATTGCCCTTTATCCACTGGTGTGTGACCATGAAGTTGGTATATGTAAGTCTGGAGACTCACATCATATGGGGGCTTATCCCCTCTGCAAAAAAAAAAAACAAACTTAAAATTGTGTTTGCTGAAAATGTTTTTCTGTAACTTTTTTTTATGTTTTGCTGTTTTGTCTATCAGACCAAGTCCTTCACTAAATAATCATAAACCCTTAAAAGTAAAATCCCTACATTTATTCTGAGACTGACTTTTTATGTTGCTATCAAAAATGAATATGATATAAACTATTGTTGTGCGGAAAATATTGAGTCCACAATGATTCCTGCATATCAAACCAGCACTTGAAACTGTACTGACCACAAAAGAAAAACAGTGTCCTTCTGTGACTGAACAAAAAAAAAAAAAAAACTACTTTGTCTGCATACTATTCCAGTTAGAGAAAAGGGTTTTAGAAAGGTAATTTGTAGGTTGTGGTTATGGGCAGGGGAAGGGTCAGGATTATCACACAAGTAAGGTGGTGTTGGGGAGAAACTCTGTGTAATATAACGTCATTAAGAGTTAGCAAAATAAAAATAAAGGGCATAACTTCAACTCAATAACTGCTGCAAATGTCTATAATATTACATTGGTATAAAAGTATATATGTTTGTAGGATATTAATGCACCTAAAGTCCAGTGATTATCAAACTGTGAAGTTTTAATTCATGATAAAACAAAGGACTATGGTGCAGTCTCTTTCTTACACAATCAAATGCACCAAAATGTGTTTTTCTTTTTTTTTTTAGAAATTCAGAGTACTTTTTTTCCAGAGTCGAAGAATCCCCACAAACTGGGCAACAGTTTCTTCCAAAACAATCTTATAATTAATTTCTGTTTGATAAAAGTCAGGAATCAAAACCCTAAGCATACAAATGCTATCCTTTGGAGTCAGACATCTTTAGATTGTTTCACAGCAAAATATCCAGGTCTTCTTAGAATAGTCCTCTGAGAGTCTTCCTTATTGCACCTCAAAGTTCTATTTGTAACTATCTGCATCATATTTTAAAACAAAACAAGAGTTCGATTTACAAATATTTTCACACTTTCTACATCATCATCCTCACCAATTCATCATTTTATACACTGGTCAAGTGAGTCCCACAACACTAGATTATTGTTGTTCCCTTTCAATCCCAACAAATGGTTTGTGAGTTCTAGGCATATCATCTACTTTATGGCTGGTCAAGCATGGTGTGCATTTAATCATGAATTTAAAAGGCTGCAAGAAAAAAAAAAAAAAAAGAGTCCCATCTATACAGTTTTGTGTTCCAATCTTGCTGTTTATTTAGCCACAGCAGTGGGGTGCCGTCTGTAATTCTTTAATGAGAAGATAATACTTAAAGCTCAAATATTCCCTTTTAGTTGTGAAACACCTGATTTCTACTCTGTTTATTTTTTTACTCAAAAAACACATCAGATGTTCTTTCCTGTCAAAGGTCTGTGATAACACTGGTCATGGATCTATCTCTGCTGCATCAGTGTATACAGTAAAAGGCCTATTGGAATTTAGAAAGGCTAGTAGAATCTCTAAACAAATTTCTTCAACTGATAAAAAACTGAGTCTACTTTGTTTCATTGAATCTCATTTCACTGAATTTAATTTCACCCCGACCACATCGCTGAAAACACAAATTACTGAAAACTCACTTCACTGAACTGAACTTGGTATATATGGCACTGTGTAGTGTACTGTAAGGCAAGTTAAAGGTATATGCCCTTTTCCCCACTGTAGTGCGATCCTGGAGTTAGGGAACAGCCCCCCACCTTGTTTGTTTTATATTGTATTTTACCAAAAACTTTAAAACAATACATTTTAAACCACAGACATGCATAGCTGGAACACCAATGACTAACTCTCTCCAGAAGACAATATCTACTCAAAGTGAGGGGGGCTATGCCCCCCCACAACCTCCAATGTGGGGGGCTGTGCCCCCCTACACACCCCTAACTATATAAACTAATGCCAGGATTGCACTACAGTGGGGAAAAGGGGATATACCTTTTACCTGCCTTACAGTACTCTACACAGTTCCATATTATATATATGTATACTAGCTGCAGTTCGGTGAAATGAGATTCAGTGAAATGAATTTTCAGTAATTTGAGTTTTCACTGAAGTGGTTGGGGTGAAATGAAATTCAGTGAAATGAGATTCAATGAAAGAAAGCAGACCCAAAAAAACTACATTCCATTAGTGTCCAATACACATTAAGGGAAATCTGCTGTTTGAGCAAATCTGAAGATGGTATACATGCAAAAATGGGGTATAAATGTTTGATCGTATCCCGCTAACCCCAAGAATGCTTTCAATTGTTTTTTATTGCTAGGAATAGACAGTTAATCACCATACCTCAAAGTGTGTAGTACAATCCTTCAAGTGTATTATTACTTTATCTAGGTAAGTTTCAGCATACTTGTCATGGAGTTTTAGGACTGTCCATTAGACTGACAATTTGCAAGGGGCACCATGTAGCCTAAAAGGAAGGACAGTATACTTGCATAGATTCCCTTGTGTTGACAAATCTGTATTTTCTTTTGCTTCAGTGGTTAGAGGGATTTACCAGGATCTCTTTGTCAGATATAATGTGGTCAAGAATTTTGCATTCCCCAGACTTCCTATTAGTTCAACAGTGCGATGCACTGATTAGCTATTACATTGTGAAATGTTGTTTAGCTTTGTAAAACCATTCTGTGACTTGGTTGTTCCATCAGACTTTGGGCTAACACTATGGGGCTGTTCCAGTCACCTTTTGACACATCTGTCACCATCATCTTAAGCATTTTTGTACTCCCTATTGCACACCCTTTCTCTGTGACTCAATTCTTTGAGGATTTAAGCTCACATTTCTTTTCCAATATTTTCAGTATAGTGTTGAAGTAAGCCTGTTCTGTCAGGTAATTCTGAAAACATGAGTTTGCATCTTAAAAGACACTCGTTTATCTCTTACTTTTCTAACTTAGATAATATAATACAGTGTTATACGAAAAGTGCCGTCCGGGTCTCAACTGTCTTCAAACACAAATCGCTAAAAAGTATTCAGTTGCTGTACCACATTTATCCTTTATCCGACCGGTGGTTACAGTGTTATATTCTGACCGGTGGTTACAGTGTTATACGAAAAGTACAGTCCGGGTCTGAACTGTCTGCAAACACATACAGGTAAAGTTAACTTTGAGTATATGTCTACCTGTTTGAACTAGTATTCATTATCCCCTGGAAAGTATTCTGCCTTGGCTTGTAAGCAGCCCCCCTCCCTTTCACACTCATACTCATCTTTCATTTCTCTTTTATTCTCTTCTGTTAGCAAATAGTATCCATAACTGATCAAATACTGTGTGTTTGTTAATTTAAATTGAGACCACAGTAGCCTACTGATACAAGGTTATCCTGTTCCTGTTCTTCCACCTGATTAATGGTTAAGAAATTACTTACAGCTTTAGAGCAGTCCTTGGTCAATTCTGATTGTTTCTTAAACAAGAACTTGTCTTTGCTTGGATCTTGGCTCATCCCACTCCGTTCCCCTCCCTGCCTCCATATCCGTCCCATCCCCAAATACCTGTAATTTAAACTTGACCAAGCCACACCCACCAGCGTTCAAACTACCAAATCTGCTTAAGTAATTATAACTAACCCCTCCCATTACAAATTACTACCCATCTACAATACATTTGCACTCACAGTAGTGACTACCCGATAGAAACATACCCAGTAAACACCCCAAACATCTCATACATAACTTCTAGCATTGAATATGTGACCCCTCCCATTACAAATTACTACCCATCTACAATACATTTGCACTCACAGTAGCGACTACCCATTAGAAACATACCCAGTAAACACCCCAAACATCTCATACAGAACTTCTAACATTGAATATGTCACATTGTAATCCACCCCTCCTATTCCAAAACATCCTACCACATTAACACAAACTATCCATATTAATTTGTTAGGTACCCAAACCCATACTTTAAATTTTTACTAATATCTACTTAATCCCAAACTCACTCCCCATTATATCCTGAATAGTCATCATGTCTACCAAACCTCTTTCACTTCTAACTCAAATACTACTACTACTTATTACCATATCTTAACTAACCTATCTCACCCAACCTCTCAGTGCAAATCACCCACCCCCATTTCATACAACTAACCCAATCTCCATGATGCACACATATACCTCAACCTGTGTATCACCCAGTCTCTATCCCTTCAATAATAGTAGGCTATTCATCGACAAACTCTTACCTAAGCCCAAAAACTCTACTCACATCTATATTATCCACTTCCCCATAAAGCTTACACTCCATAGATTACATACCAAGCAACTCAAATACCTCTTCTGCCATCTCATCTCTATCCTTCTCTCTGGCGACATTCACCCAAACTCTGGCCCTTCTTCCCCACACATCTCAACCTCCCAATCCCATCCTCCTCCCACAACTGGCAAACTCCTCAGTTTCTCAGCTCTAAATGCTCAGAGCATATGCAACAAAATTCCTAACCTCCATGCCTGGCTTCTCTATAACCAACCCGATATTCTGGCCAGCTCAGAAACCTGGCTCAAACCCCATATAAAAGACTCTGAACTAACACCACCCAACTATTCCATAATTAGGAAAGATAGAACACATAAAAAGGAGGGGGAGTCACTCTCCTCTATTCATCATCCCACTTAGTTACCCCCTATAAGAAACCTATTCCCAAATTTGGGAAGGCAGAACTAATTCCAGCCCTATTTCATATAAACAAACAAACTTATATGCAAAGTCTCCCTTTATATCCCTCCTGGAGACAATATCTCAACCCTTGAAGATATTCTCTCCTGGTTCTCTAACAACATCACTAATAAAACTATAATCCTGGGTGATGTTAATATTAACTGGTCAATAATTCAATCTCCTACAAACTCACTTATTATAAACTTGTACAACTTTAACTACAACAGCTATGCCTTCCAAGAACTTCCTTATTGGAAGCACCCTGGACTGGATTCTAGTTTCTCATCCACATTACATCTCTGATAGTGGCACTCTGCCCGACCCATTAGATGACCACATCCCCACTTTTGCCCACAGTCTTCCCTCCTCCAGACAACTAACTAATACCTACACCTTCACTCGCTGCCTAAAAAACTTTAATCCTAGCACATTCTCAAATGCACTAAAAAAATTAACTGGAACCCATTAAAAACCCTTCCCTTAGAAAATGCTGTTACCTACTTTAACTCAACTTTCCTCAACTTGCTTGTCTCCTTTGCCCCTCTGAAAATGCATAAGAAGCAGTCCTGTACCTTGGCTAACCAAAAATACCTAACTAGCCATGCGATTCTAGGATAAAGCCTGGAAACGCTACTCCAAAAATAAAACTATCACCACCCTTAATGAATTTAAAACACTTTGTAACAAAGCAAAAAAACTTATTATCTCAGACCACAAAGCCTACTTTTCTAAACTCCAAACCAACTATAACACCAACCCCAAAAACGTCTGGCATGGAATCTCCTCCCTTCTCAACCCTGGCAAAAAAGAAAACCCCTGCCCTGATCCAGATACTTCTGACTTGGACTTAGCCACCCAATTTAACACTTTCTTTATCGATTCCATAAGGAAACTTGCATCATCTATAACCTCCCATTTGGCTTCTCCACCCTTATTTCCACCTATTCCTCCCTCCCCTAGCATCTCCTGCTCCCAACCTCTTACTTCAACCCTATCCCTACAGCCACCATAAAAAAACTTCTACTAACATTAAAACCCGGCTCCAATGCCCCTGATGATATACCCTCATATTTCTTAAAAGATGGCGCAGAAGGCATAGCTCTTCCCATCTGCATTCTTATAAATTGATCTGTTGCTGAATGTCAAGCTCCCCAGCTCTGGAAAAAGGTATTTTTTATTCCACTCCGTAAAGGTGGCAACAACAATAATATCACAAACTTTCAAGCTATCGCTATCTTATCCCCCATTTCTAAACTTCTCGAAAAATGCATCCATCTACAACTTCTACCTTATCTCATAAACAACCAACTTTTAACCCCTAATCCACATGGTTTCAGACCTGGCCACAACACTACCACAGCTATCCTTCCTAGAAACAGTTAAGGCCTGTGACACTGGCCATATCATGTCCACTCTCCTCCTTGACCTCTCTAAGGCATTTGACACTATCTCTCATAACCTTCTTTTCATTAAACTCTCCAAACTACATCTATCCCACTTCTCTATTAACAGGTTTACCAGTTACCTCTCAAACAGGCAGCAAGCAGTCAGATGAAAAAAAAAAACACCTCCCCTTTTCTCAATACTCCCACAGGTGTTTCACAGGGTTCAATTTTAGGCCCCCTTCTATTCAATATATTCATAAATGATTTCTACCAAGCCATCCCAAATGCCAGCCTTGTCCAATATGCCGACGATTCAACAATAATCTGCTCTGTCTCTTCTATACCCACCCTAGTTAAATTAACCCAAGATGCCTTCTCCTCCACTGAACAATGAATGATGGACAACCATCTAGCACTCAATGCTACTAAAACTAAACTCATGATATTTACTGCTTCCAAAACCACCACCCTAGATAAAATCTAATTCTTAGTCACCAGTCAAAATAATACTCCTTTCAAAATAGTCTCTAATGCTAAACTACTAGGTGTCCTGATCGATGACCAGCTAAATATGATAATCATCTACAAGTAAATATAAAAAAACACACAAAAAATAGGCATACTTTACCACCACAACTGTTACATGTCTCCCTCCACTAGGCTCACCCTCGCCAATACTTACCTTATCCCATCCCTCCCATATGGTGCCTCTATCCTTACTAACCTGCAATCCTCCCTCAAGACTAAAATAACAAAATTTGCAACTGGCCATAAATCCACTTCCCATCACTGCACTGCCCTACACCAACTGAATTGGCTTGAGCTGTCCAATTTCCTCATCTATATTCAACTTGTCTAAGCACACAAACTCATTTTCATGCCCTCTCTCTGTCCCTCTCTTGCCACCACCTTTAAAATGCATCAACCAAATAGACTTTTGAGATCTAATTCCTAAAATCTAACTGAAATGCATAAACCTGCCCATCCACCAGGCAAACATCTAATGTCCTTCTCTCTAGCACACCATTGGAATTCCCTCCCACCTCTCATCTGCACCACCACAGCCTCTCTTCATTCAAAAATGTTACTTCACACACACCTAACTTCACTATGGGAATGCTCTTGCTCCCACACCACATAATCTCCCTACACTATAGCTACTCTCTTCTTCTTTCGGCTTTTCCCAGTTAGGGGTCACCACAGCAGATCACCTGTGCGCTCATGAGTGGCAGTAGTGTTTTATGGCATTGAGTTGCCAGCCCAGTGCCCAATCTTTCACGGAAGGCACACACACGCACGCACTCACGCCTAGGGACAATTTAGAGTGTCCAATCCACTTACCCATGTCTTTGGGATGTGGGAGGAAACCAGAGCACCTGGAGGAAACCCATGCAACCACAGGGAGGACATGTAGACTCCGCACAGAAGGCACCCCAGCCAAAGATCAAACCGGAGAACCTCTTGCTGTGAGGCAACAACACTAACTGCTGCACCACCATGGCCACCACACTATAGCTACTCTCTATAAGCTATAATTCATAATAGCCTCCTATTATTTTGTACCCCTAATAAGCTCTAGGAATTAGGATAACTCCTAGAATGGTACAATTCAGTAGCCTAGAAGTTAACTGCATGAATTAGCATAACTGTTAAAAAATTTAGACTGTTTCTGTTATTGCATTGTGCTAATATGTTAAACTGTTAAAAACACTGACTGTTTGTAAATATTACTCTTATTGCATTGTACTAATATGTGCACACTACTAATATATGTTTTTCTATATGTTTAATTTTTCCTCCATTTGTGCACATTACATTTCTCTAATAACTTACTCTTATGTTAAATCTGTAATTTATAATTTTCTGGAGCTTTTCTTCCCATGACTCCATTGAAAATGGGCTCCTCATGGCCCAATGGACTATCCTGGCAAACAAACTGTAAATACATAAATAAATAAAATAAATATGTCATTTACCTAAAATGTAGACATAGAGGTCAGTTTTCTTTCTTCATGAGATATACCACTCTCTGCTGAGCTTTGTGCTTCTTTCTATGTTTTCAGGACATTAATAGGATATACATGATGGTACCTGCCATATAACAACTCAAAATGTGATGAACCTTTTTAAGAATTGTAGTGCTTTTCTAATGGTAAACCGTATTTCTAAAAACTAAGTGGAGATGTGGTATTAGTTTTTACCATCTTCTTCAATAACTGTTCTTATTTGTGGGCTTTAATGCTTGGTTAAAACACTCAACTGAGCCATCTGACAGGAGATGATATGCTGCAGATTTTCACTGCTTGATTTTACTGGTGCATTATTATAATTGGTGCGTTATTTCAGACATAAACATGGTCCTCTGGTTGGTATTTCCTTAGATATCCCTACTCTGTGAAATAATAAGACTAGCACTTTTGTTAAGGATCTAGAATTAGCCTTATTTAAGGGAATAGCCTCAGTGCGCTTAGCATAGTCTAAAATAATCAAAATGCATTGAAACCCATTGCTGGATTGTATAACGGTCCAATATTGTCCAGTTATATGCACAAATGGCAAAAGTATGATAGGCATTGGAATCAAATGATTGTTGAAGCCAGGATAATAGGTGGTTCTCTGGTATTTAGGGAATCCACAAAATATCTGAACTTCTTCCATTATGATTGGCCAGTAAAACCTTGGTAGGTTCATGCTTTAGCCTTCTTTATTCATAGGTGTGCCCTAACACGTAACTATGTGCTAATGTCATCAGTAGTTTTGTGAATGGTTTAGACATCAATAGATAATTATTCTCTTTATTTCTCTTTTCTATGTGGTAGAATACATGATTTTGTAACTTAAAATATAGGTAAAAAGTAGGAACATTTTGTTTAGCTTTTTGACTTACAACTCTATATTTATTCTCCCTTTTTCTACTATATATTATCTTGTCAATGTGCCTTTTTATATTTATCTGAGAGTCAGTTCATCTAGAGAAAAGAAGACACTGACTGTTCTCCTACCAATACATGTAGTGGGGTAGAAAAGCACCACATACCACTATTCTGTAGTGCTGATTACTATCTTTACCTTACTCATTTTTTGTAGTTTTTTTCTTTATAAACTTGATGCACAAAACACATTTTTTTTTCTTTCTGGGCTTCCCATATTTTGACTCAAAAGAATATCACTGGGGCTCTGTTCAATGTTACTTTGACCCTTAGTATACTCTTACTGTTCTTTTGCTCTCCTTCTCTGGGTTGTTCTCCAGCTGTCTTAGTGTGAACTGAATACCGCCATCACATTGTTCTCATCTTCTCCAGGTTGTCTTTTTTCTACAAAGGGTATCTCAGAGCAAAATTTACTTTCAGATTTCCTTATTTCCTTGCTTACATATACTTGTTGCATAGAGTATTCTCTCACTTGCATTTTCTATCTTATACCTAGAAAAATTGTTTAGAGTGACAGGCATTATTTCTTCCCCATTTATCATTTATTACACCAGTGAAGTCTTTCTTACCGTTAAAATTTACCTTCCCAATACTCAACCTCTGCTTAAAATTCTCCATTTCCTGGGCTTTCTGTTTTAATTTGACAAAACGCTTAAAAGTCTGTTCAGGTTATACATTTCCATACATTCCAGTTTCATTCTCCTAGAATATATTGTCTCACTGAGTGATGCCTTCTCTTCAATTCTACTAGTCACCTCTACTTCCTGCTCTGCAACATGTTCAGACTGCACGGTTTTATTATGTGTTTATATTCCTTCTCCTGGATCTCTTTCTCCAGGCTACTTTGCTCTTTCATTTTTTTTTGAAAATGTGCTGGTGCTCTTCTTTGTATCTACAGCCAAACTGTTATATATTTTGGCATTCTAACACAATTATTTGATTATTGTAGGGATTATATGAGTGTGTCAGGTGGCTGACCCCCCCACACACACACACACACACTTTTCCTGGTTAGACATAATTATATCTGCAGATTTATTTACATTGCTGGAATACCTCATATCCTTTGTTTCCAATTGTAGATCAGAGTGCACATGCTGTGTGCTGTGTCATTAAGAAGGATGTCAAAGATGCAACATGCATGTATAAATGTCAGGCACATGTCATTTTGAGAGTGCAGCCAGGAGTAAGCGTGTATGATTTCAGCAGCTAGTTTGTATACAAGTTCCATAAGTTAAAGACAGTAAACGTCTATCGTGATGTGTTTGTATAAAATAAAGCTGCTTGAACAGAACCCACAAAGACTCTTCTATTGTGTCCAAAGTAGGAGAGCAACATGGTGTCAGAACTGGGATCACAGAGAATATTTGAAGCTATGAGGTGCAGAGATGACAGTGAAGGTAAAATAAGAGAAATGAGCATGGAAAAGAGCCAGAAAAGAATCAAAGGTAATGAGAATATTGCACAAACTACTTCTTTTATGAAAAAGATAAAACAGAGCATTACAAGAGCACAAACTGCATTATTAAACAAGCAGGAGGCACAAAAGGTTTCTTAACTAAGGGAAATGTTTAAAATAATGACATTTGACAAAACAATTATCAGAGCAATTAAAATGAGTATGTTTAAAGCAAAATGAACATGTTTAAGGCAAAACGAGTTTGTTTAAGGAAAAAAGGGCATGTTTAGAGTAAAACAAGTACAAGAAACATACACTGGGCATGAAAAGAGATTAAACAAGCAAAACACATATAATAAGGGCAAAAAGGCCTCATTAAGTGTAAATAAAGCAAGGTGACTGCATGTTTTTGGCAAAGTGCTGTGTTTTGGCATAACTATGGCTTTATATTGTATCAAGGGCATAACTAAAGTTATTCAAGGTATCTCAAAGTGTGTAAAAATGCTTAAAGTGTGTGCTTATTACTGTGTATGTATTTTGAAGAGTTTATTTGTGTGAAAAGTGCAACTATTTCATGAAGTACAGTCAAACTATAGCCATTTTGAAAGTTTCTTGTGCTGGGCATGTCTATTTGCAAAGTGCCGCCATTACAGAATGTTGCTAGCACTGTAAAGAGTTGCCTAACAAAGTACCACCATTTTGGGGAAATTTCAGTGAACTGTGTATAGTTTATTCGCAAAGTACAATTACTACAGAATGTTATTAACTCTGAGCTTCTCTTGCCCAGTTCATTCGCATAGTGAAGTTATTTGAACCGTTTCTTAAAATGATGATAAATTACTTTTGCAAGACAATAATTACAAGAGTTTTACAGTGCCCTAGAAACTGATTTTGCAAGGTCCAGTTATATAGAGGCTTGCATTGTGCAGTTGTTTGATATGTTTCTTACACTGATAATAGGTGATTTCTTGCAATACAATAATTTCAAGAATATTACAGTGCCTGAGAGAAACTTATTTCACAAAGTTCAGTTATACAGAGGCTTGTTGTACTACTGGGCAAAGTTATAACCACTGGCATACATTTCTGGCATGTGTGCATGTCCTCGTGCTTATTTGCAAAACCCTTCACTGGTATTTGTTAATAGTGCAGATGGATTTCAAAAGCCCCTACCACTTGCATTTGATCAGAATATTGCAGAGAATTTGAAAATATTTGAGCAAGAGTACAATATTTTTATACCAGCAGCTTATTCAGATAAAGATGTGCACACCATAGCATTCATTTTGTTAAACCTAGCTGGGTCAGAGGCCATAGAAAGAGAGCATTCATTTGTGTATGCACCAGCAGTCTATGAGGGAGAAGGTGAAAAATCATCATATTGTTGTACAGGCTGAATCAAGGGAAGACCCCGAGTGTTTGTAGTCCAAGTTCAAATAAATGTGTAACCCCTCAGACAAATATTACATTAGAGAGGAGTTTGTTTTATAAGAGAGATTAGATACCAGGGGAAACTTTTGCAGCTTATATAACTGACCAGAGAAACAAAGCTAAGACATGTCGGTTTGGTGACTTAAAAGATGAGTTAAAGAACAGCCTCATGTCTGGTATTAATAGTGCTGCTGTGAGAAAGATCTTGCTTCATGACAGTGATTTAATGTTGAGTAAAGCCACAGAGGTTTGTCAGATCCATGAAGTGACAGAAAAACACACAAATATGGTTGTGAGTGCAAGATCAGGGTTTCAGCAGGTTCCAGAGCAAATGTAGATAGTATACAACACATGGCAAACAGAAGTAGGCTTAAGCCCATGGCAGCCACAGCCCTTGCTGGCTCACCTGAAAAACCTCGTAGCTTTCCAGCATGTTTTAAGACTAGTTCAGTTAAGGACATCCTTAGTGCAGTAGAAGCATGAATCAGCAAAACCCAAGTCCAGCTTTATTGTTAACTGTTGCATTTGTGTTGCAAATCATGAGCCTAAGAGAGAGAAATGCTTAGCATTTGGTCAGCAATGTCACAAGTGTAAAAATGGAACCATTTTCAAAAGTTTTGCAAATCAAATAAACCTAAGACAATTGTAAAGACAGGTCACACAAAAAAGCAAGTTTATCAAGTAGAGACAAAGCAGTCCACTTTCTATGTAGCTGACTTATCAGTAGCTGGTGAAAGAGTCGATGCAGTGAATTTACTGGCAAAAAACTAAGTGTTTTGTACTGCCCGGATCAATGGTAAATCCACAGAGTTTAAAGTAGACACTAGTTCAAAGTGTAATGTTATATCAGCAAACACATTTGCTAAAGTGAGAACTAATGAACAACTCAATGTGGCCAGTCGTGTGAAACTTGTTGCTCGGTGAAGAAATTCAAACTGAAGGCTCAGTGATGCTTTCATGTTATTCAGACAAGAGCTGTTACAACTTGTTATTCTATGTAGTCTGAAGACCAGTACAGTCTTTACTGGGTCTCAAAGATAGCTTTCTTTTACCATAGAAGTTCATCACATAAGTACATCTCCAAGTTCCAATTTTTCTGAAACCAGTTTCTCAGAGTATGCTGATGTTTTCCATGAGAAGTTGGATAAACTTCCAGTTGTGCATTCTATGAAGTTAGACCTAGAGGTCACTCCAGTGGTCAAGCAATAAAAGTTCCAATAGCTATGCAGAATAAAGTCAAGGCTCAGATGGGTAAAATGGTGCAGCAAGGTGTAATTTTGTCCAGTCACAGTACCAACTGAATGGATATCATCTATGGTAGCGGCTCGCAAAACAGGCTCAGACAAAATCAGAATATGTATTGACCCAAGAGATTTAAACAAAGCGTTGAAGAGACTGTATCATCCAGTGCGCACAGTCAAAGAGGTTGCAGCCCTAATACCGAATGCCACTATCTTTTCGGTCTTAGATGTAACAAGTTCATTTTGGCAAGTGATGCTTGATTGCAAATCCTCATGACTAACCACTTTTGTTTCCCCATTTGGCAGATACAGATTCCTAAGGATGCCATTTGGAAAAAATTCTGCAAGTAAAGACTTTCAGCATGCTATGGAGCAAATTTTGGGGGATTATTCTTGTGCCATAATAGTCAATGATTTACTAGCTGGATGCAATGGTGAAGTAGAGCATGACAGAAACCTAAATAGAGTTCTAGACAGAGCACATGAAGTAAACTTGAAGCTGAATCCTCTGAAGTGCAAATTCAGGTTACCAGAAGTTACATATGTAGGTCATTTATTTACCAGTTCTGGCTTGAGACCAGACCCAATCAAGCAAGCATCTATCCTTGAGATGTCAACACCAGACAACATTCAAGCTCTACAGCATTTCCTAGGCATGTTCAACTATTTAAGCAAGTTTACACCAGACTTCAGTGAGTTGACAGCACCTTTAAGAGAGCTGATGTGCAAAAATGTTGCATGGTCATGGTTAGAACACCACCAGAAGGCATTTGAAGACCTAAATCAGAAAATTGCCACCCCATCTACATTAAGATACTATGACGTGAATAAACCAGTCACTCTTTCCTGTGATGCTTCAAAATATGGTCTTGGTGCAGTTGTACTTCAAAAGGGCAGACCAGTAGCCTATGTATCTAGACAACTTACCCAAACTGAGACACAGTATGCTCAAATTGAGAAAGACCTTTTGGCAATAGTATTTGCATGTTCCAAGTTCTATGATTATATTTATGGTCGAGCTATGACTAAAACTGACCACCAACCTCTAATTACTATTCTAAAGAAGCCTATGCATTCAGCTCCAGCAAGATTACAAAGAATGATGCTCAAATTACAAAAGTGCAACTTCAAAATGGTCTATACAAAAGGTAAACTACTCTTGTTTGGTTGATACCTTATCCAGATCACCCTGAAATATGACAGAACAGCTCAACACAGAGAATTTTGATTTTGATGTAATGGCAGTGCGTAATTTTTTCACCACTAGGCTTGATGAGTTGAGAGATCACACTAAGACTGATAAAATTTTGCAAAAGCTCAATCACTATATTAATGTTGGATGGCCATCAAAGCAATCTAGTGTACCACCTGAAGTGCTAACCTATTTTCCTTACAGAGATGAAATGTTGATGGAAGATGGCATTATTTTCAAAGGTCCAAAAATTGTTGTTCCTGCTTCCTTACAACAAGAATGTAGCCAGATTTTGCATCATGGTCTCCCAGGTTCTGCATCCACTAAGGGAAGAGCGACAGAATTAGTATTTCAGCCTTCATTGCTGAAAGACATTGATAACGTACTTTCTTCTTGTTCAGTACGTAATAATACTAGACCACATTTGCAAAGAGAACCACTTCAACTAAGTCCAGTTCCTGAACTACCTTAGTCAACAGTAGCCACTGATATAGTCGAGTGGAACAATCAACATTACTTGGTATTTGTAGATTCTTATTCAAACTGGTTTCAGATCGACTTACTACCTAACCTAACATCCAGCATAGGTTCATAGATTAGTACTAGGCTAACTGCCTTGTCGGCCATTTTAAGCCTAGCCAATTACCCCATGTTAGTTTCAAACACTGCACCTTGTGTCTGTAAGGTAAACAGCTTAACCATTACACCAGCCTCCCTCCCTTGCACCACTGTTATTATTAAGTTGAAACTTCATTTCTCAGTCTATGGTAGTCCACACAAAGTTATCTCTGACAATGGTACTCAATTTACTAGTCAGTTGTTTCAGAAATTTACAAGAGAATGTGACTTTGTACACTTTACTAATAGTCCTGAATATCCAGAGTCAAATGGACTAGCTGAATGTGCAGTGCAGAGTGCAAACTTACTTGAAAGGTCAAAGCATAACAATACTGATGTCTTTTTGAATTTACTTAATCTCAGAAACATACCCCATGGTGATATTCTTGGCTCATCTGCTCAAATACTTCTTTCCAGGTAAACCAGAATGACACTACCTATTAGTTCCAGTTTATTGAGGCCTAAAGCTAAGAACAACAGGATTATAAAGGCTAAACTATTCAAGACACGTTCAATCCAGAAGTCCAGTTATGACAAACTGAGGAGATTTCTTTGTCTATTGAGGGAAGGAGAAACCGTGAGAATATCAACAGTGAAAGGTTTCGACCGGATTGGTCAAGTTACAGGTATATGTGCCAAGCTGAGATCCTACCTAGTAGAATCTGAGGGTATGGAGTACAGGAGAAATCACGAGCATTTACTTCCTGTACCAGAATTATCATCACAACATTCTTTTAATGACACAGACTCTAGATCTCAGAACCAAATTTTGTTCCCATTCTAGAGTGTGTTCCTACCTCTGATTCCATTTCTGAAGATGTTTGACAATTCTAAGATTGAACATTTTGCAGAGACAGCTCCAGTTGCTAAGTCCAATTCCCAGTGTTATGTCACATGATATGGACGAGTATCCAGGCCCAGTGGTTAATATGCAGCAACATGGACTTAACTGTGTATACATGTATCTTACCTTGTGTAAATGCATGATAAAGAACTGTGTGTGATATCTGCATTCCAAATAGATTCATAACATTGCATGTTTTATTTTTTAAGAGGGAGGATGTAGATCAGATTGCATGTGCCATGTGCTGAGTCTTTAAGAAACACGTCAAAGACGTAACATGCATGTATAAATGTCAGCCATGTGCCATTCCTAGTGCAATTTTGAGAGTGCAGCCGGAGAGTAAGCATGCATGATTGCAGCAGTTAGTTTGTATACAAGTTAAAGTCAGTAAACTTCTATTGTGATGTGTTTGTATAAAATAAAGCTGCTTGAACAGAACCCATGAAGACTCTTCTGTTGTAGCCAAAGTAAGAGAGTGACACCAATAATCTTTAAAGTGGAAAAAGTGTTTCTTATTATCATATCTTATGTTACATTTGGAACCACAGCAACAGAGTGAAGTAGCTTCCCAAACACACTGGTATTTCTAATGCAGTAATTGTGTATTGTTTTCTAGGTCTATGAATACAGACAATTTCAACTGCTTTTTAATTAGGATCTTCATTTAACACACATACTGTAACTTTATAAGAATGACCATAGTGCCTGAATCTAGCATTTTTTGTAGCTCCTTACCATCAATTAAAATTTTGCAATTAATTAATTTTACTTTGACATAATCACAAAAGGCCAATTCTACTATTCTTACAAATAATTAACCACATTCCATAAGGCAGAAAATAAATGCTATCAACAAATGCATAAAGATCTAGCTAAATTTATCTGGAACCCAAAAAGAACTAGAATATCTAATTGCTAATTATGATGTAACGAATACAAAATGGATACCAACTTGGGTCTTCTTGAATCATAACATACCACAGGAATCCTAATTTAAAACTAATAATCAGCTGATCGATCTCAGCAAATTTCCATTAAACTCTATTTGATGTTTTTAATAACTTGACTACTTATCGTTTACAAAATTTAAGGAAATGAAGTTAAAGAACTTGCCTTGAGCTACTTTTTTAACTTTAAAACCTGCAGCGGTTTGGATGGATGCTTGGATAAATTGGCAAGCTAAGCTATCAAGGAAACAACATTATTCAAGCAGATATGCATATATTAAAATTAAGGATTTGGACAAAATTTGCAAAATTTCAGAGTATTTAAAAAAAAGTAAAAGTACAGTAACAGACAATCAGATATTAAAAGTAATTGATATAACTGAAATCAGTTTCTTTTCAATTCTCCAATTTGTCCATACTGTGCAGATCAAACAGCGGATGTTCTGGAGTTGTAGATGGGTTATCAAAGTTCCTATTCTACACTGTCATGGGAATTTATGATTCTACATTCCTCCAAGAGAGCTGAATATTTTTTTGCTGATGAAACTCTATATAAGACATCATGAAAAAGAAAATAAATGCTATCATGATTTCATTTGCTACCATTTTTATAAGTATAACAGTGTTACCAATACTGATGAAAATCTAGCTGTGTACACCCTTTTCCAAATTTAAAATAGATTATGTCTATAGCGGGTACTTTCCGTTTGTTACTAGAATTTGACACATGCTTTACTGCAGGTGAAGACTGCTCAGTGTCAAACAGTTTCATCATGTAACAATCTAGTTACCCACGCATCAACATTTTCAATACACTTAGGGTCTATGGACACAACACATACATGTGCACTGTTGAAAAGTCATTTCCAATAAATAAGCCATCAGCCAAAAGCAATTAAACTAAATAATAAAGTTCCTTAAAATCAATAAGCTGAAGCATTTATTTTCCAAGAAAGTATGGACACAGTAAAGCCTGAATAAGAAATTCAAAATAAAACATTCTAAAATTATACATGATTGTCAGGAAAACAAAATATATTGTTCCTTACTGTTTCTGAGTTTTCAGGTCAGAATGGAATGCTTGGAGTCCTTGCTTTCAATAATTCTGTCTCAGGGTGTTGTCCAGCAGTAATTTTTAATTCACAAAGATTAACAGACAGCTCCTCTATTTATTTATAAGTTTGCAATGAATTATTGTAGCTTTAGTTTGAATTCAGAAAATGCACGTCCAATAAAGAATGTAAGATGCATCAAGCCACAGTCACAATACATAACTCATTATTTGGCTTAGTGCAGCAACCTTCAAGCAGAAAACTCCACAATGTTAAACATAATTAATTAGTGAAGAAGCAAGAAATAAACTTTTAATAAATTTTCATAGCTGTGAATGCAACTGTATACTGTTTCATATCATATCTCTTTTTCTAAATATTTTTTTTCCAATAGCAATTTTTATTTATCATGTGCACCAAATACAAAGTTAATAAAAGAACGGACATAGGTAGAAAGCATAAGCAATAATGGTTACACACAGAATATAACTAAAAACTACCAGACACCATTTCTAAAAGACAAACAACTATTTACACTATCTACACAAGTGCTACTAAAGCAAAACAAAAAGCGACATTTTGAGCACATCATTGCATAGATTAAGACTTTCTTCATGAATCGTAAGTAGAGCATCCATGTGACAGGAAATGTGTTAAGGAAAATAGGCATCTAAATTAACAAGCTGAGTAAAAGTTGACACCTAAATAAGAGCCATACACAAAGATGTCAATTTTCCAAAATAAGCTCAAAAAGTAATTTCCGGTATTTTTGGTAATAAAGCCGTTTCTTTACATTCCTCACAATGAATCTTTGAAAGGCTATGTATGTTGCTGCCATAGCTGCAAAAGCATTCCATGATATTTTTGTATGATCTAGCCAATTTCTGGTTATATATAATTTAACTAATAAACACAAAGTAATAAGGATATGTTGTTTCAGTCTGGAGAATTTTAAATCAGTTATGTGAAGAATGGCTAGTTCCCAAGATAGGGTTGATTTATAATATCCCATCTTTTCTAATTGCACGTTAAGAGACAACCACAGATTTTGTGAGCACTTACAAAACCATAGCACATGCAGGAGGTCTGCCTGAGGGAAAGGGCAAAAGGAACACAATGAGGAGGTATTAGGATCAAATTTTTCAGTCTCATGGGGGTATAATGAGCGTTATTGTTAATCATTAGTTGCGTGTAAAAGTAGCTTTTTAAATGGCGATAAGCTAGTTGTGCATTTAATTGCTTCAAGTTTCTGATCTCCTGTAAGTATGCTTCCCCTATCATCCCAATAATTAGAGTATAGTAATACATTTTCATATTTAATAACACTGACAGATTTATATGTGTTGGAGAGTGTCCTCTTCCCACTATGTAGATTTTCCATAATGTCCAGTAGCCTCGTTAGTTCAGATTCATTAAAAGAAATATCTCTGCTCAAAGAGTGAATGACTTCTGTGATCTGGCATAATATAACAGTATATTTCTACTAACCTCCAAGACTTCACGCAAATCCTGTAATGATCCCTCTTCCCTCTTTATGTTTAAGGATATCCCAAACAGTACAATCCTTAATCAATGGGTAATCCATTAAGTTTATAATTTTATTGTCCATTTTGATATTGGGATTTAGATGGATAGGTTGGAGCAAACCTAGAACTCTATCTAATTTCAAGGATTTTATTAGATCCTGAAAGCTCTTAATTTATTGCTTTAACAATGCACGTAGTTTGAGATTTCTGAGATTTGCCTGAGCTATGAAAGGAATGGCTTTGGGGTTAATGTTACTACTAAGCACATGATTATACCATATTCTTACCCATTTCGGAGACCAATGCTCCCTGCCCAGAGAGAAATTTGAAATTTATGTTAATCTGGTAGTACCTATGATCTTATAATAAAAGGTGGAAGTCAGGTAAATTTAGGCCTCCCTTCTCTCTGGGGTAGATCAGTTTTGAGTAACTTATCTTAACTGATTTGGGACACCAAATAAATTTGGCGAATTCCTTTCCAGTTCCTTAAGTGTAATAACTAAATTACTTTTCTTCTCGTTCCCCACTTTCGTGAAGTAAGTGGCTTTCTGGATTATGAAGCCTCTGAGAGTCACCTTACAGGCTTGCCCATTGAACATCGTATGGGATATCAATGAATTCTAGATTATCATCCAGCTCTGTTAGGACATCATTAATCTCCTTAGTTACTTCCAATTTAAAAAGTAGATTATTGTTAAGGGACCAGTTACAGCTGTTATAACTACTATGTGATTTGTCCAACCAGTTTATTTTAATCATAATCTTTGAATGATCTGATAAATATCTGTGTTCCATGTAGTACTTAATCTCACCTCTTGCAAAGATTTCTGAAGTTAGAGAAAAGTCCAATCTGGATCATGAGTTGTGGCATTTGGAATAGTATGTATAGTGGCTGCTCTTATCTAACTCATCATTAAATGAGATTGGGTCGAGAAGGTAAAAGTCAGAAATCAAGTCCCCCAGGGCAGATGATGCTTATCTAACTCATCATCAAATGAGATAGGGTCGAGAAGGTAAAAGTCAGAAATCAAGTCCCCCATGGCAGCTGATGCTTGACTAACTCATAATCAAATGAGATAGGGTCGAGAAGGTAAAAGTCGGAAATCAAGTCCCCCAGGGCAGCTGATGCTTCATCATCAAATGAGATAGGGTCAAGAAGGTAAAAGTCGGAAATCATGTCCCCCAGGGCAGCTGATGCTTCATCATCAAATGAGATAGGGTCAAGAAGGTAAAAGTCAGAAATCAAGTCCCCAAGGGCAGCTGATGCTTGACTAACTCATCATCAAATGAGATAGTGTCGAGAAGGTAAAAGTCGGAAATCAAGTCCCACAGGGCAGCTGATGCTTCATCATCAAATGAAATAGGGTCAAGAAGGTAAAAGTCAAAAATCAAGTTCCCCAGGGCAGCTGATGCTTGACCAACTCATCATCAAATGAGATAGGGTCGAGAAGGTAAAAGTCGGAAATCAAGTCCCCCAGGGCAGCTGATGCTTGATAGTTTTAAGACTTAGACCTACTGGTGCAATCAAACATAGGGTCAATTACTGAATTCCAATCTGTTCCAAGTATATAGTAATGGTCAGGGTATTTACAAAGGAGAGTATGCATTTTCATTATGACATTTCGCTGGTTCGAGCAAGTGCTATAAACATTAAGGAATAAGGTTGGCTTCGAAATTTGTAGATTCAGTGCTGTGAAATAACACCACCTGCCATTCATGTCAGTCTTGAAATCTATAATAGATTCCTGAAAATATTTTTTTAATTATAACAGCACCACCTTGGAATTAGTGCTATCCCCAGAAGCAATTACAGTTTTGATCCATTTCCTACTTATATCATCCCCCCATTCCTCATCCCCATATGTGTTTCTTGTATAAAAAAGATATCTGCATCAGATTTAAGTATTATGTGCAGCAACAACTTTTTCTTGCTCTTGTCTTGTAATCCTCTCACATTCCATGAATTAATTACCCACATTGCATGTCATATCTCACTGAAAAAGGCAAGTGCCCTGCAAGATATTTCACTTTTACCTTTTAAGCAGACCTTTACATATATTTTAAATCTAATATAGCTCCAATGCAGCTAAATTATTTTTTCATGCATTTTTTCAGCAGTCTCTTAGTTTATTACTGTTTTTTTTTTCTCAAACCTACCTCCTTCTATGACACAAGTGAGTTTTTGAGAGACTCTCAAGAAATGATGCTTGAAGTAAAAGGTACATTTCATGTCACACCAACCAAACCATTTTTGGAAAGATCCTTTCAAATTTTGGTGAAAATGTAGAACACTTGCAATATTTACCCGGCATCTCTTTTCCCTGATATATATCCATACCTTTCTGATTATTCACTGACTCCATGTATCTGCATTGTTTTCTTCTAGTTGGGTACACTGTGGCTCTATCTCCTGTTTTAACACTCTTGTGATGCAGTTCAGAAGCTTTGTGGTGCTATTGCACATCTTTTGTAATGCCTGAACAGTAGAATCTTTACTTTAGCCTCCTTTATATATAATATCGTATGGTCTGAAAAAATAGTGCTATGAACTATGGCCATAAGTGCCTGATGACAAGTCCTTGGGACTACCAACTACTACACCACTTTAGGAAATGACTTTCTGTGCACCAGCATGGGAGGTTTTCACTTACTGAATATTATAGGCAAAAAAGAATAACAGAAAAATAAGCACTAAAAACAAAATGATTGACAAAGTTTCACAGCTGCAGAGAAAAAAATATAGTATACACATTCATATATTGCAGTACTTCAAAACATTTTTGAGAGATGTATTTAAGCTTTGGTTTCATGTTGTATGTTCAAAAATATTACTGAGCATTACAGGTAATGAGATAACAATCTCAAAATAATCACCAAAAAATCAAAAAGGAGAATGGAAATTTTCACAATTCCAAAAAAAAAAAAAAAAACATTAGTAGATACTTTCATAGAGTACAGTGTTTCAAGCACTTTTGAGAGATCCAACAATGAAAAATGCAAGTTTTGGATTCAGATTGTTTGTCCAAATGTATTACTGAGTAAGGAAACTAGTAGGCAGTCATTCTAAAGAGGTTAGACAGGAGATAGTGTGGGCGATAACAGACATCCTAGGAGCACATGTATATGCGGAGGCAGATATAAAGGAGTTGAAAAAATCAGGATGGATAAAGTAAGTTGGTGGGATTTAGAATCACAGTAACTATTATGGATTGTCTTACAAAATACAGGTGAGCTTGGAAAGGCTAGACAGGTAATAGGGTGCATGACACAGAGTGAGTTGCACCTGGAGGTGCAAGGTAGGTTGAAGGAAGAAAATTGTTTATGGGGAGTGTAACAGGAGGCATATAGTAGGAATTACAGTAACTGAGTTATCAATATGAAAGTAAATTTATGTGTGTAAATATGTTTTGTTCCTTTCTTATGTGATCCTATTCAGCCAGACTGTGCCTACAAATGGCCCATTTAGAACAGTGTGCTACCCTGGTAAACAAATATAAATGAATAAGATAAACAAGTAAAACTGTACAGAAGTTATTATTTAGGTAGGACGCACAATCTTTAATGCTTTTTGTTCCCCAGCCTTATACCATGTGGATATTTGGACCCCATATGCCCCATATGGCTACACTGGAATCATTATACCCCAACATGCCATCATGTTCTTGAGCCAGTGTTTTTCCCTTTTGTGTTTGCAACCTACTATGAAAGTTTAGACTTCCCCCAATAGTTCACCTATACACACAGTGGTGCCAGGTACTATTTTTTTTACAAAGCAGTATCCTGCTAGCTAGAAAGAGTAAACCCTTTACACCCATTTCCTCAGCCATGTTACACTTCTGCTATGCTAACAAGATTCACATTTCCTTAGGAAATTACTGACTGTTCACTTCTTTTTCAAAACATTTTCTAGGATTTCAAATGTAGTGACTTGACATCTACTCCTACAAAACTGAAAAAGTAAACCTAAATGCTAAGAAATGCATAATAGTATCCTTTGGGAAGTCATCCATCCCTAGTAACTATCATATCACCAATACACACCTAAGAGCTCACACAGTTGTCAGGGACTTGTGGACACACAGACAGCAATCTAGACATTGACCATCACGTGTCTACAACAGGGAGGAAATCATTCTATGTTGTGCAACTTATAAACAAAGGTGTGGTATCTAGGTCCAGGGAGGTCATTGTTCCACTCTATTCGGCATTCATCAGACCTTTCATTTGTGTACAATGCCCCCTTTGGTATATACCTAACCAGGCATACCCAACACCTGGAATGTCCACAGAGGTTCCTTGCTAAAAGAACACAGAACGTAAGTAACATGTCCTATACAGACCGCCTCAGGGCTCTATCCCTGTATTCCTCTCCTGTTGAGTAGAGACCTATACCTAGTATACTAGGCATTGTCAGACCCTACTTTGATTGAGCTCCTGCATATCCACAAAACAAGCACCCCTAGAATTACCTATTCTAACTCTTAAACCTTGTCTGTGATATAAATAGGACCTGCTGGAGAGACAGTTATACATCCCCAGAGACTGCCCCTTCACTGAAACAGGTTTCCCATCCATGTGGAGCAGAGCTCCTCCCTAACCCAATTCAAGTACAACTTGAACAATTGGATGGGGAACAGGAAATTCATCCCTGGTTTGTCACCAGTGTCTCTAATGGGCACAAGCAACCTGTAAATGCTTCATCTCCCAAGCCCCTGCTTACACTTATCAAGGGTACTAGAACCTATCAGAGATTTGGGGTGCCTGGCCAGGCTTAAAAAGGTCCTTGTGATCATTAGCCTAGTAAACACCTATGAACCTAAGTGCATATTTCTGCAATACAATCACTTGCACTGCCATCTCCCTTTCTTCTGTGCTCTCTGAATTTTCTTCCATAAGCTTCAGGAGTTTAAAAATAATCAGTGTTTAAATTTAACAATGCAGACTGCTTGAAGTATGGTAATCAGCATGGAGTGTCTTACCCTCCTCTGCCCCTGAACAATTTGAATACATACATTTTAAATGCCCATCTAAAACTTGTCATGATTGCTCCCTTCCTTATACTGAGCAAACAGTTTGGCGCAAATCTTAACATTGAGATTTAGGCTTCAGCCACACTCACATGCTTTTAACAAATGGCCATTGTCTCCTTCTGATGCTGGTGCTATTTTTTTTTCTCTTTCCTCAGCTTTTTTTAGTTCTCTGTTTCAGCAGCTTTAATACCTCTTTGCAAAAGTTCATCAGGGATGGACATATCTGCATGTCTGCATGTTTTTTTGCCTACTGTCACTTACTGGTCATCTCCAGTCTCCATGTACTTCAGCTACAAACAAAACTACTATCATGTCCTCCTTAACCATGCCTACATAAGCAGTTCCCTTGGTTTTGTGCTCCATTGTGAGCTGTGAACCTGACAATTTTCCATAAGCCAAACAATTCATTTTGATGGCATCCTAACTGCTCTGACTGGAAAATAAAACAACTGTGCAAGATATACTATTAAAAGGTTCCCTTGTGGCTGCAGGAATATGCCCACATTTTCAAGCCCAAAACTAGTTTACAGGCTACACAAATTTACAAGATCTAATCCCTTTCTACAAAATAATATGTCAATAGAAATGGTTTAAACTCATCTGTTGGCTGCAATTAATAGATGATGGATAGCAGCTATTGCTTCTAACTCCCAATCTGGTGTTATCAATATATGAGGTGACCTGGAATCAGCAGTAGGTGGACTGGTTCCTACTACTTCTGCCTGATAAAACACAAAGGGCAATTAACCTTAAAGATTTTCAGTAAATGCTCACTGCTGTCTTCCTTAACAATCAAATTATGCAACATTGGCATAATTATTAAGATTTTTACCTTACAAACAAACTGCAGGGTTTGATTCTCACATGGAATAATTGGCTAGGCTTAAAATGGCCCACACAGGGAGTTAGCCTAGTACTAATCTTTGAATCTATGAACTTATAAGCTCCGCACTACTCATCTACAGATCATTGTTATAATTACTAGCCTGCAACCTTACTCAACCCCACGAAAGTGAGACAGGGTGCACGGACCAAACCAACATATAGTCAAACTCACAAAATAGTCCAGCACGAAGGAGAATTGTAGAATGTAAAATTCTTTAATGTGGCAAACAGCAAATCGGTTTCAGCAAAAAATACAGCCTTCTTCAGTGCATTAAGTGACATAAATTAACCTCCCATTTAAATAGTGCAATACTAGACCAGAGTTAAAGCTGAGTGGTACATACCAAAATTAGCTCAATTCATTTTGGCCAGGCTTAAACAAAGCTCCCAGCCTAACAATCCAAACTGGATTCCTTATTATTTAAAACAGAATGCCATCCTGTTTTATTATATTTATTTCCTTGGATTCTATCAATAATGGTGAATTGAAATTTAGCAGTACAATGGTACATTGTATATTTATAAAGAGCGTTAGATATTCTTTTGTTTCTTATATCACTGAGATGTTCAGTAATTCTATGTTTTAGTGGTCTAGATGTTTGCCCTACATAGAAAGCAGAGCAAAAACAAGTGGCCAAATAGATGACCCAAGTCACTGCTGCAGTTGCCGAAGCATCTTATCTGGAATATATGTGGGGTATTGCTGCTGCTAAATTCTTTTGTTTTACAAACATGTATGCAAGCACTACAATGGCCACAGGGAATACTGTCAAATTGTACTTGTAGGGGTGGAATGTTTATAATGAGTTAAGTGAGAGATGATTGTGCAACTTCTTCTGTAAGAGAAAAAAACATTGTAGGGAAGGCATTTCAGCTAATTTTTCATCGGCCAACAGGATGTCCCAATGGTTATTAATATGTTTTAAGCCATCCATATTGCTTCCAAATGTTGTGACCAGACGGATGGGTTAGGGAGATTGTCCATCCCTTTTCTTAGATCACTTGCCATAAGTCAACAGAGTCTTTCTATCTTGTTCAGTAGCAAATGAACATGCCCTTTTGATGTTGTGTGCATAGGTTCATAGGTAAGTACTAGGCTATCTGCCCAAGGGCATTTATAAGCCTAGCCAGAATGTGTTGGCTTTTGCCACCCCTTTAGATTAGTTCCCTGTGCCTCTGTCCAGCAGAGCCATTAGTTCCCTGCACCACTGTCCAGCAGAGCCACTGCAGTGATTCCCGGGGTAAATTTTCTGTTTCCCATCCAACCATCAAGGTTTCCCTTGAAGAGTGTTAGTGAGGGGCTCTGCCTGATGTATATTGGAATCCTGTTCCAAAGCATGGGGAGTCTGGTAAAGGAATCTATCCCTCCAGCATGTCCTATTTATCATTGTGGTGAGGTTTATATCTCTAGAGCGTGTGGCTCACCGGGATTTGTTTTTTTTTTTTTAGGTGGAGCATGTCCATCAATTCTGGGTTGGACATGGCCTTGTATGTCAGGCAGAGATCACCTCTGAGTAAGCGGTATGCAACCGAGTACAGCTGGAGTTTCTTGAGTCGGGCTGCATAGGGCATCTGTCTGAGGCCAGTAATCCTCTTGGTGAGGTACTTTTGTGGTCTTTCCAGCTGTTGCAGGTGTCTTGTAAGGTACATCCCAAATGGGGCGTTGTATTCTATGATGGGTCTAATGAGTGATGAGTAGAGAGGCACTATAACCTCTTTTGTTCTAGATGCGAACCCTTTTGTGATTAGGTGGGCCACATAGAAGGATTTTCTAACCACCTTGGCAATATGATTATCAAAGGAGAGATTACTATCTACTTGGGTCCCCAGATCCCTCATTACATTTTCTGTATTTAGGGGACTACCACCTGTGTGGTAGTTTGTGGGTACTTTGTTTTTTCCAAAAGGGATGACTATGCACTTCTTGGCATTTAGCTTGAGGCCATGATTTTGACACCAGGTATCCGTCTCAGTGAGACCCATCTGGAGGGTGTCTGTATCAGCCGGAGAATCAATTATGGCCCCTAGTTTGCAGTCATCTGTGAACCTGGTCAGCCATAGTCCTCCTATGCTTGCCTGTACCTCTGAGAATTATATACCGAACAGGAGGGGTCCTAGGACTAAGCCCTGGGGGATGCCACTTGTAACCGGTTTAGAGTCGGATGTAGAGCCTACAACTCTCACCATGTGGGTTCTATCCATGAGCCAGTTGGCAACCCATCTCGTGACGCAGGAGTTTATGTTCAAGCTGGTGAGCTTGTCTATAATACTAGAATGGGGAATGGTGTCGAAAGCCTTTGCGAGGTCTAGGTAGGCTGCGTGGACCTCCTTTCCCTCATTTAATGCCTTGGTAACCGTCTCAAAAAAGGTCACCAGGTTTAGGAGGCATGATCTGCCCTTAACAAAGCCAAACTGGGTAGGGTCCAAAGTTTGGAGGTTCACAAAGTCTCTGTTAATGAGTTCCATGATGATGCATCCCATAGCCTTGCAGACCAGGCTGGTCAGACTTATAGGGTGGTTAGTTCCTGGGGTCCATTGTGGCTCCACTTTTGTGGAGCAGGATAAATGTTACTGTGCACCACTCTGTGGGTATGTAGCCTGTAGAGAGGGTGAGTTTGAACAGTGTGTTTAGGTGAGGGGTAGTTCATTTTGGAGCTCTTGTAAGACACAGCCTGGGACACCGTCCAGTCCCATTGAAGTTGTATTTTTGGCTTTGGATAGAGCTGTTTTAACCTGTGTGTTGGTGATTGACGGGGCCCTACATTCTTCTAGTATGGTTATGGACCCTTTAGGGGTGAGAGGGGGGTGAAGTTTGCACTAAACCTGTCTGCCAGAATGTTGGCAATATCAGTCGGTTCAGTCTATTTTGTGCCATTCTGCACTAACTCAGAGCAGATCTGAGAGTTTCCACTTAGATTGTTGACATAGCTAAAGAACACGTTGTGGTTATCTTTGGAGTCATTGGCAATATTTCTTTCGAAACTAGCCTTGGATGATTTAATGAGGGATCGTAGTTTCTTGCTGATACTGATCAGGGATGTCTTTCCTTCTTGGGATTTTACTCTTTTCTGTACTAGTTTCTTCCTTCTGTTTTATAGCTTGTTTATGGCAGGGGTCCACCAGACTGGTTTCCTTTTCTTGGAGGAGTGAGTCTTGGTTTTACTTGGGATAGCATGATCCATGCATTCCTGCAGATGCTCATAGAGTGCCTTTGTAAAGGTTTCAGCAGTTTGGACAGCATTGTCCTTTAGCATGGGGGCTGTGAACCTTTCCACCTTGGTGTTAAGTAATGTGAAGTTTGCTTTTGAAAAGTTTTTCATGGTGGTTTCCTTGATTGGGTGTAGGGGCAGAATGTGGATATCCAGAGTGATTAGTCTATGGTCTGATCTAACCAGTGAGGGGTTGACCTCTGGTGTGGAACACCGGTCGCCCATGTTGGTGATGACCAGGTCCAATATGTTGTTCCCTCTGGTGGGGGTGTTGACCAGTTGATCCAGGGCATTCGAGTTTATAAATTCTAGGAAGCGTTGGGCAAGGGAGTTAATACCTGAGTAGTTCTCCCAGTTTATGTTTGGGTAATTGAAATCACCCAATATTAGAGTGTTTGGTAGGACCTTAATATTTCCCAGTGTCTCCAGAAATGCAGAATGGGGTTCCTGGGCCATGGTGGGTGATCTGTAGCAAGCTACAATTTGGATTGCAGTTTTGTCCATTGTTAGTTGCACATGGATGATCTCTGAGGCATTGTGCTGCACCACTACCCTGGAGGTGTGGGTATCCTTGATGAATATGGATACACCCCCGCCTTTTGTGTTTCGGTCCTGGTTCTGTGGCCGAAAGGTATGGTATGAATTATAGCCTAGTAGTGCTGGGGTGCTCTCAGGAGCCTTAAACCAGGTTTCTGTTACTGCACAGATGTTGATGTTCTCCATACTGAGGAGTGCCTCGAGTGCGTGCATTTTGAGGTTTAGACTTCTGGCGTTGAGTATCATTACCCTCAGTTTTTGGTTATTTGTGCTATTTATAGTGGTGGGTTTGTCTTTTGAGCCTTGCCTAAAAAAGACACTATGGGGGCGATAAGAGCCTTGGCCAGTATTCGAAAGCCTAAGGGTGACAGGTGCAAGCCATCTCTTGCGAAGCAACGTGGCTTGTCGAGCATGTCATCCCAGGTGGACAGATACTGGATCCCCTTTGAATGACATCAGAAACTTAGCCACTTGTTGAAATTGATCATTTTTTCTTTATACTGTGGCATTATTCTTGGTGAGGGCAGGATGCTACTCATGGTCAAGATCATACCAGCCTGGGCTACATGATCAGAGAGCTCTTCCATGTCTCTTTTCATGTAGTCCAGGGAGGTACATCTCAGGTCATTCACACCAACATGGATAATGGCAGAGTTGTATTTGTACTTGTTCTGGAGTGACCTGAGTGCTTGTGTTGTGTGGCAGATCATGGCACCCAACAGGCAGCTAACTGTAACGTTTTCCTTGTCCAGCCTAGTTAGTGGGACATCAGTGTGCCTGACTATAGAGTCACCTATTACTAGCGTGTTGGATATGTTATTTTGCGTTAAGGGCTGTGATTGCATGGCACACTGATTATGTGAAGTATGTGTTTCATGGCTGGTGATAGGGTGTGGAGGTTGCTTGGATGTCTGCTTCAGAGGTCTCTGTTGCTTTTGCAGATTTTTAATTAGAGCCTCCGAGTATGTTTTCATGTATTCATGTGTGTTATTTGGCGGTGTTGGTTTATTAGGTCTATGTGAGACTGGTGGTGTGTGGCAAGTATTATCCTTCTCCTCTTGACTGTCAGTTCCAATCTTGGGTTGAGAGAGCTTTGCCTCCAGTTTGGCTGTATAATTGCATCTCTCGCATATATTAGTGTTTGGTGGTAGGAGGAGAGGGTTGTCTGTGTACATGAGGCAGTTATAACATTGCCTCAAAATGCCCAGATTCACCAGTTGGACTGGATAGTACACCAGAAACTGCCCTTCGGACATGCTTGAATAGGTAGAGTAAGCTGTTTTTCTGATTGGCTGGTGGGGATGAATAGAGAGCCTTGTCCTTCTGGACAGTATAGAGGAGTCTAGTGCTAGGGTTAATTAGTGCTTGCTATGAGTTTTAAGCAAGTGCTTGAGTGTGAAATGAATGGTTTGAGTGCTAAAGTTGAAGGTTTGTCTAGTTCTAAGGGAAAATTGAGGAGTAGACTTCGTGGAGCCGAGAATAGTTTAACTCTAGCTAAATGCCGCTGCCTGGTGCACAAAACCGCGCAAATTTTGTGCCTCTAAGATTAAGCCTTCAATGCAACCTTTCCAACAATAACTGAAGCTTGAACAGAATTATTTTACTTGTGTGCATCCGCATACTCACACACAGACACACACACACACTACTTTTAGACTACCAAGTAATCCAAGATAATAAAATAAGAACACATTTTACTGTCTTCTTTTAAAGTAGACCAGATTTAAAATATTTAAATGGTAGCAAACGGATCTAAACAGTCCTCTTTCTAATTGCAGATACCCAGTTTGGTACACAGGTGAAATGCATAATCCCTTACCAATAAATAAATGATCAGCCACAGGCATTTTAAAACATCTCCAGCATATATTTCTATGTTCTATTGAAAAAAAAATGTTTCTCAATGTACTACAGTCTTTCTCACAAGGATATTTTTATCAGTGCAATTTTAATACAGATTGTTTTGATTTTGTTCACTAAGTTACTCTTTATTCTCTGATATACTGTGACCTGTATAACAGCTGAGATGCCACATGGGCACTTTGTGCTTCTGACTTCAGTCATAGTTTATACTGGTCCACAATGACAGCTCAATAACTTGGATTCAGTTTAAATGCATAACATCTTTTCAGCAGTCATACTGATTTTGGCCCATGTGGTGTATCCTTTCAGTTGCCATCTTCCAGAATAATGCTAACCTTCAACCTGGGGCTAGCACCAATTGGCTACACAGAAGATAACCTTCTTCTTTATATCACCGATGTCACTTTGAGGTTATTTGTTTCTGTGTTATTGCCTTCTTATATTGCTTGCTTACTGTAAACTGAAGACAATTTAAAACTACTACTGATCTGTAACTTTGTAATTTGGCTCCTGTTAGCCTCTTGCACCCCCAGCATAAAAATAAGGCCTCCTCTTAAATATATATTTCCAAGGTGCTAGAGTTTGCAATTCTTTTCATGCTATGTTACTATAAATCCTGGCAACCTCATCATTCCCATGCCCATCTGCTCCACTTTTTTTTTTTTTTTTTTTTTTTTTTAATAAACCTTGTTCATCTAGAAGTTTTTGGTGTGCCACTTACTGAATGCTCATCCCGCTTCCTTTAATTCCTCATGCAAATTCCTAGGATACATTCATCCTTTATTCATCAGGTCATTTTCCCTAACTGGACAATGAAGTTTAGCAGTCTTTTTCTTCAAATTGTTCTAGTAACATTTAGCATTCACATGCTACCCTCCCAAAATGCACCTCTTACTAGACTTTTCCCTTCTGTATGCCTTTTGCTGCCAGCCACCAGCCACATTGTACTAACAGTGGCTTAAGAGATAGGAACTGCTTCTTCCCACTTGCAAGCATTTCCCCATTTTATATTGATAGATCCTTATTCCAATGACTTGCATACTCTGTTTTAGAGGCCTTTTCAGGAAGTGCTCCAAGGTTGTTCTACTCTTCAAGTATAATAGAGGATTACAGGTCAACAGAGTAGGGAATGCACCAATTTTGTATTTTCCTGATCCTCATCAAACGTCCCCCCTCTCTGATTTCCTGAGTGATGGCAGATATAGTGGTCTGCTTGTCTACTGATAGTACCTGCATTTTCACAAACTTATCAGAATCCAGCCGTGTGTACTTATGGCACAGAGGGGTGTCTGCAAACAGAGTAGAATCTTGACATCAAGACAAACTTTTTAAATACAGATGTTTCAGCACCATGAAATACAAAGTATATTATTTCTTGTGTCCTTTGCAGACTATCATCTCTGTTATCTGTTTATATTTGAAGCCTACTTTTTCCTTTTTATTCTTCCTGTCACATTCACCATACCATTTACAGATTTCTGTTAGAATTCCTTGTAGCATTTTTAATACAAGGAGGATATGTTGCCAGGTTGCAGGCATATAGAAAACACAGCAGGAGAGGAAGCTGATGCCTCCCCCCAAAGAAAAAGAAACAACCAGCTGTGCCAGCTAAACACAATTCAAACTGGTGCATTTTTAATACGAGCCAGATGCCAACCTGCTGTCAGAGAGAAGCAAAAAATTCAGCTAAAAGCCATTATTCTGCTGAAATGAAACTGAGTGTTCCCCATACTCATCAGAAAAGCAAACTACAGGCCAAATAAATCAATAATACTGTGATTTTACTGCAGTGACTCAGATTCAAAACAACCAACATTAAAGCACACAGACATAAACACAAATAAGTTATTGTAAGAAACACAGAAAAGAAACATCTTTCCAAATCAAAGCATGAAAAAGATGCTTGGCTAAACAATTACTACACTGGCATAATCTTTCTTCTTTTTCAGATCTTAGTGGCTAAAAAGCATATTGCTGGTAATATAACTTACTTATTTCTTCTGTTATTAATGTTTCAGTGCCTTGGCTTAATAAGTAGGGCTCTCAGCAAAGAAGTGTTTCTGCAGTTTTAGCACTTTAATGTGTTTTTCTCAAGTACAGCATACATCAAATCTTTGTCAGAAATTTGGAATAGAACTCTCAAACACCAGGTCAAATGTGCTTTTTTAGCTTTTCTTAATGGCATTAACTGAATTTTGCAGTTTTAACTGAATTTTCCAGTTCTGTGATTAAACTACAGTTTTAAAAGATGTTGTTCCTGCTTTTGTTAACATGATAAATGCTTTGCTACTGATTATTATTTTTATTAAAAAAAGGAGATGAGGGTATAGACTGTTGCAAAGGAAGACTGAGTGAGAGAAGAGTCGGGTAATTAAAGGATTATTCTTAAAACTGTTTTGAGAGAAGAGGAACTCTGTGACATTTGAAAATTATCTACAGGCCCCAAAGTATGATAGTTAAAAATGATGAATGTCAAAGAGAACTTGAAAGTGTAGCTTTCATGCTGCAAAGTCTAAAGATTATGGGTGGAGTGGAAAAGTACACAAAGGAAATTTTGTTAGAAGCAAGCATAAAAAAGCAACATTGTTGCCTCCTACTTGACTGATGGACTACTATCAAATTTATACCAAGCAAAGGGGAGAGGGTGAAGCTCCCAGCACAGGAAGTGTGGGGACTTTATCCACATCATCTAAGTCTATCTTATTTTTAATGTAAAATTAAACTAAATGAGCTATCGTTCAACCCAGACTAGAAAAGCCATGCAATATGCCTTAAAAAGAGTGAGAAAAACTATAAAATAGAGGAAAATTCTCAGTTTTATCCTCTTCAATACAGAAAATGCAGAAGTGATGGAAAACAGAAAGCAAGTGAGGAAACTATGCCTTAGTAAAGTCTGTAATCCCAGGGATGGAAAAAGTTAAAACAATGTAAAACCAAGTTCTGCAATTATTGCAATGGGTGATCAAGGTATGAGTGTACATGGCTAAAAAGAAGGGGAAACATACAAAGACTGATGGTTCCATAAATATGTGTGCATGTGGCTGTAAGGAAGATCAAGAGGAACACAAGACTGATTATGAAAAAAAATGTACGCATGTAAACACATACACACACAAAATGATTTCTTTCCATGCGATTAATGAATTGCTGATTGGATCCTAACTTGCTGAATACAGCTGGTCAGGTTTACCCTTCCTGATAAATTGTATCACTATGTTGCGGGCACTGTGGGAATCATTGTTTTTGGAAGTTTGTTGTGAAACTTATAAGGGAGTTTCGCTCTTCCTCACTGTTGTATGACTATGGAGTTACTATTTATGTTGATGTGGGCATGTGGGGTATGTAGTCCTTCAAAAACATTTAAGTCTTTTCAAATTTTGTTAAGTAACTTAAGTTCTTCAGTGATATCTGTTAGCTCAACTGGTTAAGCAATATGGCAAAGTGACTGTTCTATGTGTGGGTTCAAATCCCAGTGTAGCTAGGACATGATTAACAAACCAAGTTGCTTTGCAAAGGTTGGTCTGCACTTGTCACCCCTAGGCTTCAGAATATAGGCTAAAACTTTATTCACTCCCTTAGAGCCTTTTTCAGGCAATGCCAAATTCACAAACCTACCAACACAGCAAATAAACCCAAAGAAACCTAATGATATTAGTTCTCAATGCTAGAAGCCTAAACAAGAAAACTCCACACCCTACAGGTTCTCATCACTCTGGAGAATACAGACATCAGTGTTGTTATCATGACATGGTTTAAAGCCACAACAAATACTCCAGAAGTGCAAGGCTTCAGTGCCTTCAAAACATTTAAACCATCGGCTGCACACTGAGGGACAAATGGTGGAGGAGGCTCAATCTATATTAGCAACAAGCATAATTCTACTTTGGTTAAACAAGATGATGCCCTGGAATGTATCCACCCACAAATCACCATATGTAAAGTCCTACAAAATACCCTAGTAAGATAAAGGTCATCTTTTATGTTCATAGAATCCCTTAGCTTGTACCTAGACCTACTGGAGACACTCATCATTAAAACACATACCCTTTTCATAGGAGATTTTAACTACTGTATAGACTCGGAACATTCACTGCCTCATACTCACAGGCACAATTATTCTTAGACCTTATTAACACAAATACTTGACCAGCTAGTGTGCACACTCACCGGAGGTTCAAACATACTAGACATGGTACTCACCAATATGGCAGAGTACTGCCCCCATCAAGTGTCACTTCCTCATTGTGAGATCTGACCACAAATCAGCCTCCATCAAAATAAAAATCAACTCCTTAACCCTAGGAAATCTTGTAACAGTTAGGAAATAATCCAGATCAAACTACACCCTTCTATTCAATAGTTTTCCAAAATTCAATGGCCCTCCTAACCCCGAGTTCACAGCAGCCCATGCAGAATTGTGCACAGAGGCTCTGTACAACCATGTAAATTGCTGTATAGAGGCTGCTGTACCTACTAGAAGTAGGCCTAAAACAAACCCTAAGAACAAACCACACTGATGGGATCCTAATCTTAACAGATACCTGGTGTCAAAATCATGGCCTCAAGCTAAATGCCAAAATGTGCATAGTCATCCCCTTTGGAAAAAACAAAGTACCCACAGACTACCATATAGGTGGTAGTCCCCTAAATACAGAAGATGTAATAAGGGATCTGGGGACTCAAGTAGATAGTAATCTCTCCTTTGATAATCACATTGCCAAAGTGGTTAGAAAATCCTTCTATGTAGCCCACCTAATCACAAAAAGGTTCGCATCCAGATCAAAAGAGATCATTGTGCCTCTCTAATCATCACTCATCAGACCCATCATAGAGTACAATACCCCATTTGGGATGTACCTTACAAGACACCTGCAACAGCTAGAAAGACCACAGAAGTACCTCACCAAGAGGATCACTGGCCTCAAACAGATGCCCATGCAGCTCGACTGAAGAAACTCCAAATGTACGTGGTTGCATGCCGCTTATTCAGAGGTGATCTCTGCCTGACATACAAGGCCACGTCCAACCCAGAATTGATGGACATGCTCCACCTAAAGAAAACCATCTCCCCTTGAGCCACACGCTCTAGGGATCTAAACCTCACCATAACAATAAATAGGATGTGCTGGAGGGATAGAGTCCTGTCCCAGAGTCTTTCCATGCTTTGGAAAAAGATTCCAATCTACATTAGGCAGAGCTACTCACTAACACTCTTCAAGAGAAACCTTGAAGAGTGGATGGGAAACAGAAAGTTTACCCCGGGGATCACTTCAGTGGCTCTGCTGGACAGAGGCACAGGGAAGTAATCTAAGGGGGTGGCGAAAGCCAACACATTCTGGCTAGGCTTATAAATGCCTTCGGGCAGATAGCCTAGTACCCAGCTATGAACCTATATATAACAAAAAGAAAAAAGTTATGGCTAAAAGGAAGAGCAATTCCCACAATAATAGAAGCTGTCTAAGTAAACTAAACAGGAAACTAAGAGGACTAATTAAGCCCAATAAGGCTCATTATGAGGTCAACATACCATCACAGGCTAGAGACAACCATAAGGCCTTCTACAGCTATGTCCAAAACCTCAAAGCAGCACTCATCAGTGTCCTGAACTGACAGTAAGTGGTACCACCTTCACTGGGAAGAGCAACATAGTAAATCTGCTGACTGACAAATTCAGCTCAAATTTCATCTCCCACTCGTCCTGCCTTCCTCCATGAAATAACTATCAGCATAACCTTCCCAACTATTAACAGGAGCATATCCTGGAGGTGCTTGCTAAGGCCAAAAACATAGCCTAAATGGGCCAGGACAATATCCTAGGATGTCTCCAAAACAGCTTGAAACATGAAATATCAGGACCACTTGAGTCACTTTTCAATTATAGCCTCAAGACAGGCTTTGTACCATGGGAATAGCAGACTATGCTATGGAACAGACTCCCCATCCACATAAAACAAAGTTTATCTCTGTCCATTTTCAAATGCAGCTTAGATCTACAGTTGGGAAACATAAAATTTAATTCAAGTCTGCCCCCCCCCATACTACTAATGGATACAAGCAGCTCCTGAATGCTTTATCCCATGCATGGGCCCCCTCAAATTATGTATGGTATGTTCCCAGTTATTCTCATTTGGGGTAATATATAATTATCAACCATGGGATGAACAAGGCTAATCTATAACCAAATGGGATAGGCTATTTCAAGCCCAAAAAGGAAAATTGTCTAGGCTTAAAATGACCCACAAGAGCAGCTAGCCTAGTACTTACCTATGAACCTATTACTGCAATGGTTATCCCACTCCACAAGTGTTGACCATCAACCGATCCCTAAAATTACAGACCAATTAATCTTAGTCTGACTAGTCTAATATTTATTTATTTATTTATTTGCAGTTTGTTTGCCAGAATAGTCCAGTTGGGCCTTGAGGAACCCATTTTCAATGGAGTCCTGGGGAGAAAAGCTCCAGTAAAATACAAGAATACGGTAATACAAAATACAAAAATACAAATGTATACACTGTAGATGCAATAAGTCACAAGAATACAAGATAAATAATAGCACAATTAAGAGGGAATTTTAAAACAAACAAAGAAATGAGTTGGCAATAGATTGACATTATGATATCATAGTATACGGAATTAACTTCATTACAGTTCTTATACAAATATAACCACAACCAAAAGGAATCGCTGCTCAAATGTTCACCAAACACCAAAACGTAGAACAGTTTGAAGAAGGCACAAATCTAAGATCAACACAAAAAAAATTATGCAAATATCATGATTCCTACCATTATCATTACAAGTTATTAGACTGTAGGAGGCTATTTACAGATATGGTGGCTAGTGAAGAGAACTATGGATGAGGACATTATGAAGGATGGGAGCAAGAGCTCTCCCATTGTGAAGTTAGGTGTGAGCGAAGGAGAGTTTTGAAGACAGCGAGTCTGTCTGTGGTACGGATGAGAGTTGGAAGAGAATTCCAATGGCGAGCAAGTGAGAAAGGTAGGAGGTGGGTGCCTGGTGGATAGGATGGTTTATGTATTTCTATTAGATTCTGGGAATTAGATCTGAGGCACCTATCAGGAGGATGGATTTTGAAGGTGGAAGGTAGAGAGGGGCAGACAGAAGGGTTAAAAATAAGTCTGTGTGCTTGGATCAGTTGGATATAGGTAAGATAGCTGGGTGAGTTCTAGCCAGTTTAATAGATGTAGGGCAATACAGTGATGGGTACTGGATCTTTGGCCAGTTGCAAATTTTGAAATTTTTTAGTAGCAGGAGAAGAGCTTTGATTTGAGGGAAGATTGCAGATTGATAAGAATAGAGACACCATATAGGAGGGAAGGGATGAGGTAGGTAGTAGCAAGGAGAAGCCTGGTAGAGAGAGAGAGATATAGTGGTTATGTCAATAAAGCATGCCTAATTTTTTATGATTTTTTTTTTATATTTATTTGTAGGTGACTATCAAACTTTAGCTTATCATCAATGAGAATTCCAAGAAGTTTTGCAGTATAGACTATTTCGAAAGTTGTGTTATTCTGGCTGGTGATAGAAATAGTTTTTGTCTAAGTGGTGGTTTTGGAAGGGGTAAATATCATTAGTTTAGTCTTGTTTGCATTGAGTGCCAGATGGTTATTTAGCATCCATTGTTATGTAGAATGGAAGGCTTCTTGAGTTAATTGTGCTAGTGAGGAAGTAGAGGTAGCAAAACAGATTATAGTGGAGTCGGCATATTGGATGAGGTTGGTATTGCGAATGGGATGATAGACGTTGTTCATGAATATAGTGAATAAAAGGGGACCTAGGATTGAGCCTTGGGGAATGCCTGTGGGAGTATCTAGCAAAGGTGAAATAGTTTTTTTTTCCACTTGACTGCCTGTTGCCTATTTGATAGGTGACTGGCGAACCAGTTAATGGAGGAGGGGGATAGGTTTAGTTTTGAAAGTTTGGTAATGAGAAGATTGTGAGAGATGGGGTCAAAAGCCTTCGACAAGTCTAAGAGGAGGGCGGAGACAATATGACTGGTGTCACGGGCCTTATTTATGGTCTCTAGAATAGAGAGAAGGGCAGTGGTGGTACTATGGCCTGGTCTGAATCCATGCTGAGTGGGAGTAAAGAGGTTATTGTTTAAGAGATAGGGTAGGAGTTGAAGGTGGACATATTTTGTGAGGAGTTTAGAAATATGGGATAGGATAGCAATAGGTCGGAAGTTTGGGATGTCATTGTTGTTGCCTCCTTTATGGAGTGGAATAATGAAGGCCTTCTTCCACGGTTGGGGAACATGGTATTCTGAAATTGATCGATTTATTAAAATGCAGATATGGAAGGCAATGGCCTCTGCTGCTATTTTTAGGAAATAGGAGGATATTTCATCAGGAGCATTAGAACATGGTTTCATTTTTAGGAGTAGTTTTTTTATAGTAGACATGGAGATAGGATTCATGGAGAAGGGAGGAGGTTGGGGGCTAGAGTTACTAGAAGGAGGGACACGTGGATGTGTTTGTGGGGGTGGGAATACATTAATGTTAGTGAAGGATGATGTAAGTTTGGTTATGAAATTGATGAAGAATGAGTTAAAGTCAGATGCTAGGGTCAGGTCAGAGGCATGAGGATCAGGGCAAGGGTTTTCCTTTTTATCTGGGTTAAGGAGAGAGGAGATTCCATCCCAGAATTTTTTGGGGTTAGTATTATGGTCGGTTTGGAGCACTGCAAAACAGGCTTTGTGGTCTGAGATAATATGTTTTTTTACTTTATTACAGAGTGTCTTGTATTCATTGAGGGTGATGGTAGTTTTAGTATAGTAATGTTGGTAGAAAGCCAAGAGAGAATATTTTTGAGGGTATGGACACTGTCTCCAGGGGGATATAAAGAGTGACTATACAGATAAGTTTATGTTTATTTATGTGGAGGAGCACTAGGATTATTTTGGCATTGCCAAATGTGGGGATGGGTTTGGAGTAGGGGGTCACTAGAAGGGATGAGGAGTAGAGGAGAGCAACACCTGCCCCTTTCCTTGTATTCTGTCTTTTCTAAGAATACTATAGTTAGGTGGAATCAGTTCTGAGTCTTTTATATGAGGTTTCAACCAGGTTTCGGAGATGGGTAGAATATCTGGTTGATTATGGTGAAGCAAGGCGTGCAGGTTAGGGATTTTGCTGCAGATGCTTTGGGCATTTAGAGCAGTGAAGTGGAGGGACCTACTTGCTAAATAGGGTGGGTGAGAGTGGGGAGTTGAATTGTGTGAGGGGCAGGAACCGGGGTTTGGGTGTATGTCACCAGAGAGAAGGGTAGAGATTAAGTGATAAATCTGGGTGAGTGAGTTTTTAGTTTGCTTAGTTTTAATTTTAAGGATAGTAAGATTTGAGAAAGAGATAGGAGAGGTATGTTTTGCATGTGATATGAGTTTATAGGGGAAGAGGAGAGTACTGTTGAGAAAGTAAAGGCTGGGGGATATAAATGCTTGGGAGTGTGCATGTTGTATGTGGAGTGAGTGTGAAATGAAGGAGAGTGCTTGGCATACAGAGGTGTGGTGAGATAGTGTAGGTAGGATAAGGTAATCAGCAGTAGTATTCCAGTAAATATTGTGGAAGGTATGGTAGGCATGATGTTAGCTTTAGATATCAGATAGAAGTGGTATTGGGCTATCCCTATTGTAGTGTAAAAGGGGATACAATTTTTAGAGGTTAATGCTATTGTCAAGGGCCTTTGACCAACCAAGGTCACAGAAAACTAGAAATTGGGAGCTATCAGATTCCCCCATGGCACAAACGTCTTACAAGAGAGTCTAACACAGACAATTTATGGGTGCCAAACTCACTGATTAATACTCAATGCCAAGAAATGTATTATGCCATAGTGCCTTTTGAGAAAACTAACACCCACACTAATTACTCCATCAATAAGATGCCTCTAAGAGCCAACCCAGTACTCGGAGATCTGGGAGCATTTGTAGACTGTAATCTGACCATTGACTAACATGTGGCCATGGTAGAAAGAAAATAATTCAATGTCAGTCAGAATTACAAGTAAGAGTATGGCATCCACGTCCAAGAAAGTCATAGTGCCACTTCATTCAGTCCTTATCAGACCCATTCAATGACTAAAATGCCCCCTTTGGCATTTACCTGACCAGACGTATGCAACAGTTAGAATGCCCACAAAGGTTCTTTAATAGCAAAGTCCAGGGTATAAGCACGTTGTCCTATACAGATGACCTTAAAGGTCATCTCTATACTCTGTCTTCTACAGGTTACTCAGATGCAAACAATGCCTTACATACAAGGCAAAATGAAAAGTGTCAGAAGCACTAGGGTCAATGATTTAAATGTTGCTTGTGACATAAATAAGACATGCTGGTGAGAAAGATGTTTGTCTCAGAGGATCCCCATGCTCTGGAACAGGCTTCCTATCCATGTAAAGCAGAGTCCAACCCTTACGCTATTTAAGCATAACCAATGGATGGGAAATCTGATATGAACCCTGGGTCTTGCCCCATGTCTCTGATAGATAGGGGCAGGCAGTAATTCCAAAACTAACACACCCGATACGCATAATCTCTAGAAACCTCCCAAATAACATATCCCTCTTAATAAACACCTTATGATACATAGGGGCACAACTAGGTTGGACTGAATGGCTAGGTTTATAAAGAAGCTGGTGGTTGTTAACCTAGTATATACCCATGAACCTATGATTAGTTATGACTGAGCATCTGGATTTTGAGTTATTGTTCATCTACAATTCATAAGAGAAGCCAAAACACTAGCTTCCTTATCTCCCTTGTCTATTTCCTTTTACCATCTCACACCCTTCCCACAAACAAGTTTCACCTTCTTAAATATCAAAGTTCATGGAAAAACACTGTAATCCATGCAATTAATACTATATTCAATTTCCAGCCAGACTGAAAACTCTCCCAGCTTCAGTACCACCTTCCAAAGGAAATCAAAAGACTAGGATCATAGGAAGTTATTAGGTATTGACCCTGAGGCCCAACTCTCCCAGCTTCAGTACCACCTTCCAAAGGAAATCAAAAGACTAGGATCATAGGAAGTTATTAGGTATTGACCCTGAGGCCCTTACAAGCCTAGCCAATAATTCAGCCCATGTTCTAACAAGTCAGCACCCTATGCCACTTCCCATCAGGGACACAGGTGGAGTCCCAGGGGTGTATTTTCTGTTCCCCATCCAGTTATCCAGGTTGCTCTTAAAAAGGGCTATTGAGGCACTCTGCTTGACGTGGAGATAGACTCTATTCCACAAAAGGGGGAGCCTATGGGACACAAATCCGTCCTGCCAACAAGTCCTATTCATGTCACAGACCAGGTTGAGGTCGTGCATGCAGGTTACTCGAATGGAGCTTGACTTATGGATATGCAGCAGTCCCATCAGGGTGGGGTCTGAGATTGCTTTATATGCCAGACAGAGGTCACCTCTGAGGAGTCTGTAGGAGATTGAGTAGATGGACAGGGTCGTTAGCCTATCTGTGTAGGGTGGATGTTTGAGGCCCTGGATTCTCCTGGTGAGGAACCTTTGTGGTCTCTCCAGTTGCTGCATGTGCTTTTTGAGGTACATGCCAAAAGGGGCATTGTACTCAATAATGGGTCTCATAAGGGAAGAATACAGGGATGTTATGATGACCCTGTCCCTGGATGAGATACCTTTACTAATGAGGTAAGCCATGTAAAAAGCTTTCCATACAACAGAGGCAATATGGTAGTCAAGTGTCAGTTTGCTATCAACCTAGGTGTCCAAGTCCCTCATGACTTGATTGCATGGTTAGGGCCTTATTATCAATGTGATAATTTGTGGGTATGTCAGTCTCTCCAAATGGGATGATGAGGCATTTCTTGGCATTCAGTTTGAGGCCATGTTTCTGGCACCAGTCATTTGTTTGGGTGAGACCCTCTTGGAGGATGTCCACATCAGTAGGAGAATTGATGACGGCAACCAGCTTGCAGTCATCTGCAAGCTTGGTCAGCCATATCCCACTGGCTTTGGCCTGCACCTCAGAAAAGTATATCCCAAACAGCAGAGGTCGCAAGACAGATCCCTGGGGTACACCGCTTACTATGGGTGGGGTGGCTTTCCCTATTTTGACAAGTTGGGTTCTCTCAATAAGCCAGTTTGCTTCCCATCTGGTATATGGATTGATAGCCAATACAACGAAAAAAGACCAGGATCCAGGATATCAAATTTATTTCTCTCTCAGAAGTTTTGGCATACACTGCCTTGTTGGAGTACTCCAAGTCGGCAGTGTATGCCGAGATGTCAGAGAGAGAAATAAATTTGATATCCTGGGATCCTGGTCTTTTTTCGTTGTATTTGCTGTTATTTCTCTTCATTTTCTTGTTGTTGTTGTAAGAACATATGGACTGATGCCTACTTGAGAGAGTTTATCTATTGTACCTGAGTGGGGAATAGTTTCAAAGGCTTTGGCCAGGTCAAGGTAGGTGGTGTGCACCGTCTTCCACTACTGATATAATCCATTGTGATATCTATCCTTTTCTATACCTCACAGTTAACAATGAATTTATCAAAGACATTCCTGGTTTTCAGATATGATGCTTAAACAAAGATAACCATTTATTTATTTGTTTTACATTTGTTTACCAGGAAAGTGCAACTTAGAACTAAGCCAATTTTCAGTGGAGACCTAGGGAGAAACGTTATAGATGTATGTCTTTATAATGTGGGATGAAACTGGAGCACCTGGAGGAAACCTACACAAACTAAGGGAGGACATGCAGACTCTGCACAGCAGGCACCCCAGCTAAGAACTGAACCGGAGAATCTCTTGCTGTGAGATGACAATAACAAATATCAAAGTTACATGCAAGCATAACAAATTCTTCCTTTAATGAACTGGTAGCAGTAAGGCAATGTCCTAAAGGAAAGCAAGGGTAAAGCATCACTTCACAGATGACAATGGGGTAAAGGAGACTAGACAAGTAATGACATTATGTTACACAGAAACAAAACATCTGAATTGCCATCTATAAAATAACCTAATAACCTTTTAGCCCGCTAAAGCATTTCTTCATATATATTTTTGATTTGATTTGCCAGCCCCTCTTTTTTATCTACATACCATAGGTTCATAGGTAGGTACTAGGTTATCGGCCCAAGGGCCTACGCAAGCCTAGCCAACAAGGTTCCCTGGCTTACGCCACCCAAGCAAGTTATTTTCCTGTGCCACTGAAAAATAAATACCCCTGTCAGTCTCAAACCCCAGACCTTGGACTCACAAGACTGCATGAAGTACCACTAAGCCACAGCAGCCACAGCCTCTGCAAGGCTCAAACCCAGGACCCTGCACACCACAGCAAACGTGATTTACCAATAAGCCGTGTCAGATATATATGCCTCAGATGTGTTCATCCATTACCACCCATGTCATTCCACACTGCCCTGAAGAGCTTGTGGACCTTATCGGCAATAACATTATCTCAGTTCACATTTTGTCAAACCCTACTGTACCAGGTGTGGAGGTATAGTTTTTGAACTGGTACAGAGGTGCCTACAAATCTTTTCTATAAGCACACAGACATACTTTAAGAGTAAGTTGCAAAAACACTGATCCATGCCAAGCACACATTGTGATTGTTAACTTTGTTAAATGGCACAAGTTCACCTCTGAAAAAAATATAAAACGCTTAAGTTATTTATTTACCATTGGTAAACCAGGTTAGTGAATTGGTCCAAGGACCCTTTTTGGGCATGACCGGGGGTCATAGAAGAAAAGGAATAAAACAAAAGAAGATTAGGATGTGTTATTCCACAGAAGCAAGTAAAATTTTACAATTTTCAGGATAATACTGAGTATCCCCCACCAATTCCCAGAAAAATAATTTGGTTATAGAACAACAGACCTAGAGTTGAAGAATAAAGCATAAAAGGAACAATTTAGTTAAACAGGTATACCTTACATAGAAGAGATGTATACAGTATAATACATCCATTAACAGACCAAGCAAATAACAGTATTTTACTTCCCTACAATCTTCCAACAAAACCTCTCCCAACCAATTTTATAAAGGTCTTCCATATAGCCAATACAAATACCAAATACCAAACAGGTTGTCAGAAACATACAACACAATACCTGCCACACATCCTATAGGACAAAATCATAGGCCCATATACAATGAGGCTCTGAAATGTATTTCATCCAACCCAAAACCTTAAAGGCCTCCCAGTTGTAATGATTACAAAAAAGTACCCTTAGCAAACTCAAAAACATGCTAGAAAAGCAACACCCACCATGACACATTCAACCTTAACTCACAATGCCTCTTTGCTTAACCCCATAAGGCAGACCACCGCACAGTCCAACATTCTGGTCATAGGAGACTCCTCTGTGAGGCACACTGATGTCCCACTCACTGGGCTAAGTAAGAAGAGGGTTAAGGTCAACTGTCTATTAGGGGCCAGGATCCAACAGATCATGCATGCACTCAGGTCATTGAATCACACTTACTAGTATGACTCAGTCATAGTCCGTATGGGAGTAAATGACCTGAGATGTACTATCCTGTACTATATGACGAGAGACATTACTGAGCTCTTGGACTATATGTTGTAAGCTGGTATAAGCCTAGCATTCAGCAGCATTCTACTTTCTTCAAAAATGATGCCTCAATATGAACAAAAAATAATTAATTTTAATAATTGGCTTACTTGCTGGTGATATGCAAAACGGGGGTACAATATTTGTTGGCCTGGGAAGATATGGTTGACAGACCAGTATGCTTTGCCAGGGAATGTCTGCACCTGCCGCATCTAGGCTTTTCAATACTGGCTACAACCTTGTCCACCCCAAAGTATCTTTTTAGATATTGCCAGCCTGATAAACCATCCAACATGACTAAACCAACCTGGAATTATCTAAAGGATATACTGCTCAACGCTAAGAGCCTAAACAAAAAAAAAAAAAAAAACTCCACTTCCTGTAAGCCCTCTTAACCCTACAGAATGTAGACAACTGTATAGTTACTGAGAAATGTTTAAATCCATGGAGAACACCCTTGCAGTGCAGAGCTCCAATGCCATCCTCACATTTAGACCATATACTGTGCAGAATAGAACAAAAGATGGAGGTGCCTCAAATTACATAAAAAACAACCACGTCTGAAGGCTGGTCAAGTAGTATGAGCCCCTTGACCTTCTCCATATACAACTTTCCATAAGCAAAATCCACTACCATAGCTTTGTGAGCTACAGGACCCCCTCTATGACCCAGAAAACCCATATCACTTACCTAAATGAACTTCAGTCACTTTCCATTCAACCCAGTACCATACTCATGGGTGACCAACTATCCCACTATAAATTGGAAATTATACATAACCTAAAACTTTTAGACACAAAGACTCCTGTATGTTGTCAACACAAATGTCCTGGACACCCATTGGAGTGCCAACATCCTTGACCTAGTCCTCACCAACATGAGGGAACATTGTCCCCCAAGTGTAAAGTTTACACTGGTCAGATCGAACAATAAAGCTGTCTGCTTGAAATAACCATAAATCCTGGGACACCAGGTAACCCTGGAACTTTTAGAAATTATTCCAAGGCAAACTTCCTTCTTTTAAGTAACACCGTGACAAAATTTCAAGCTCCCCCAATCCCTAGGAACACAGCTGTTTATGTGGAATCTTTCCCAAAAAACCTTTGCAATCAAGTATACAGTCATACAGAGGCAGTGGATTCAGATGGAGAGATGATGTCAGTTAGCTGTATTTTATATAGCATATGTCATGGACAGAAGTAGGTCAAAAATTAAAAAAATCAAATAGTTGGGTGCACAAGACCTAGGATAAAAAAGTGCCCAATCCTGGTTAGCACACTGGTATGAGGACTAGAAAAAAAAAATGACAGTGTAGAATCCTCGAAATATGGAAACATTCCTACAATGGGGCCGGGTCAGGCCAGGCCCAGGGGAGGGGGTTGATGGTCCCCTGTTGTAGAAGGAAGTAGCAGTCCACAAAAATCACAAAAACTGACAGGCCAAAGAAGAGTGATAAAGACAATAGGGCGTACTATAGAGAAGAAGAAAGAAATTATGTATTGTTACTATTATGCAAAAAGCCCAGAATTTCCAGCACAAGATATACAAAAAGATTAAGAGAGAAATTAGAGGAAAGAAAAATATTTCCACAAGAAAAACTGTCAAAAGCCTCAAATAAAAAATTGTGTTCATTAATACAAGAAATTTGTGAGAAACATTATATAGACCAAAAAACGTTGATATGTTTGGAAAAAGAAGCATCTGAGGAAGTGCAAAAATATAAACAACAAAACCTATAGGTTTTTGAAAAGTATAAAAAAGAAATATGGACATGGGAAAGAAAGAGAGATTTGATATGGTACAATATTTAAGCAAAGTTGAAAGCCAAATTAATCAAGAAACACAGGCAAAGGCATCCAGATATGACAAATTTCACAAGAAAAAATAATATCACAAAGAGGGAATGTAGAAAAGAATATTAAGTAGAAGTTCTAAAAACAGAAGCTGAAGTTATGGAATGCCTGTAATTTGGTATAGAAGGTCTAACACAGGTTATATCACAGCATGATGGAATGAGTCCCCAAAGTAAGGAGAAACAGGAAGATCAAGAAACATCTGAAGAGGAAATATGGACACAGGAAAGAGAAAGAAATTTAATATGGTGCAATATTTATGCAAAGGAGAAAGCAAAACTAATAAAAACAAAAAGAGCAGCACCAAAGATAGCTGAAGACAAATGCAGGCAAAGGAATCTGGACACGGAAAATTTTACAATACAAAAAGAAGAAGACTACAATAAAAAGTAGAAAAGGAGATTAGTAATGGAGAAGTTAAAGAAATAGAAACTGAAGTTATGGAGTATCTGCAAAGTGATGGATTCAGTGTAGAAAATTTAACTCAGAAAGCACTGCAGCAGGCTAGAACAATAGACATCCAAACTAAGGAGAAACTGATGGAGCAGGAAGCAACCGGTAAGGTGCCATATGAAGATATTTTGGAGCCTTCCACAGGAAACTAGTATAACTGTTCACTTGAAGCTGGACAGCAAGGGAACAGGAAACTGTGGCAACTCTGGAGCAGTCAATAAAACCCCAAAAGTTAGAAGTTTGATAAAACAAATGAACACAGTAATTAGGACTGTTCATAGAGATCCATGCAATATAACAGAAGTAAGCAGGATATATTACTGTGCAGCTAAATTGATAACTGACAAAGTTCTACCACAAGAACACAGGGTAGTGAGGGAAAGGAGGGGAACAGATGAATACCCCAAAAAGTTTTATAGATAATTGGGAAACAAGGTAAAAGGAATTGAAAGACCTTCCAAAAAAGAAGAAATAGTTACATTTTGGAGAAGTATTTATGAAGATCCTGTGGAACATAACAAAGATGCTAAATGGATAGAAGAAGAAAGTATAAGAAATTCCAAGGTACAGAATGTGAAATGGGATGAAGTAACAGCGAGAGCGATCGAAACAAAGTTAAGAAAACCATCTAATTGGAAAACATCAGGCCCAGATGCAGTACCTAACTTCTGGTTAAAAGTATTAACATCTTTACCCAAAGATTTAGTCATAAGTAAGAACTATTTATATGCACACCCTGAACAGACACCAACCTGGCTAACAGGAAAAACTAGGCTCCGACTTAAGATTGAACCTGCAAGCTACCCTAAAAATTATAGACCAATAACTTGCCTTCCAACTACGTATAAACTATACACTGGAATTTATGCCAACAGAGTTTATAGTCATTTAGAAGAAAACTCAATCATGGCAGTAGAACAAAAGGGCAATAAAAAGTCATATGGAACAAAGGATCATCTGTTGCTAAATAAAGTCATAATGGAGAACTATAAAAAGGGGAAGAATTTAAATATGGCATGGATTGACTACAAAAAAGCATCTGATAGTATCCCACATTCATGAATAAAAGAGTGCTTAAAAATGTATAAGATACACCCTACAATGATCAAATACATTACAGTGACCATGAAAGAGAAGAGTGACAGACCACTTTGCAATTAAGGCATGATAAAGGACAAATTATTATTCTAGGGATAAAAATTCAAAGTGGGATATTCTAGGGTGACTCCCTGTCACCTCTGCTATTCTGTCTTGCCCTTAACCCCTTAAACTGTCTACTTAACAGATTAGGGCATGAATATAACTCATAGAAAACAACAAAATGTAAAGACTTATCATCTTCTTTTTGTCGATGATTTAAAACTGTATAGCTCATCAGATGAGGAACTGAAAGCACAACTGCAAGTAGTCACAATGTTTTCAGATTATATAAAAAATGTCATTTGGTCTTGATAAGTGTGCAAAAGCAACCTTTAAAGCAGAAAAACTGCAGCACCAAGAAAACATCAGGTTGGGACAAGAATGTGACATAAAAGAACTTGAGCAAGAAGGAGTTTATAAATATTTGGGAATTGATGAAGGATCAACAATAAAACATGAACAAATGTGAATAAGTAAGGAATATTTTAGAAAACTTAAATTAATCATGAAAACAGCGTTGACATCTAGGAACAAAATTCAAGCTATAAACCAATTTGCTCTTCCTGTCCTAACTTACAGTTTTGCAGTGATTGACTGGGCCAAAAACATGTTGGATAGATTAGACCAGAAAACAAGAAGGATGATTCATGCTCATCAAATGATTTATAAAAATCAGTACATACCAAGATTATATATTCCTCGATCAGAAGGAGGTATGGGCCTTCTTGAAATTGATTACATGTATAGATCTGCAATCGTGGGGCTGCATACATATCTGCTGACTTAACAAGATGCAAACATAATGAAACTTTAAAACATGAGAACAACTATAAGATGACTTCCGTTCTTAGTCTAGCAGAAACATATTGGCATCGAGTGAGAATGGAAATCGAACAAGAAGTAGATAAAAATCAGGCAGCAACTGAATATGCCAAAAAAACAAAAGAAAGAATATAAGGTGAAGGATCAGATGAGAAGGCAAGAAATGTGGAAAATGCATAAATATAGTTGCAAGTATAGTAAACTTCTGGAACAACCTCATGTTGATCAAGATCAAAAACAGAAATGTTTAAGGAGAAGTGAATTCAAACCAAAACATGAAAGGTTAATATTTTCGGCCCAAGACAGTAGACTACATACATGCTGGTTTACAAAGTCCACTGAATATGTGGGAGAAACAGACAAATGTAGGCTTTGTAAAATAAAATTGGAAACAGTTGCACACCTTGTTGCTGGCTGTGATATATTAATGGCAGAAGGACTCTATACTGAAAAGCATAATAATGTGGCAAGACTGTTGCACTATGGATTGCGTAAACATAATACTGAAGTAGCTGAAAAACACTGGAAACATGAACCACAAAGTACCATAGAAAATAATGAAGTCCACATCACATGGAATCACCCATTACCAACAGTTCAAAAGACAGATGTGAGAAAATCAGATATAGTGGTCCATGAAAATAAGAAAAAAGTGGCATTGGTCATTTAAATGTCTACACTCAGTGACTACAGTGTCTTGCATACAGAGAAATGCAAAGTCTAAAATATCAGGATTTTGCAGGAAGAAACGAGAGCAATGTGGAAGAAAGATACCCAGAAAGTTCCAATAGTAGTAGGGGCAACGGGTCTTATAAAAAGAATCTACAATCATATTTAGATACATTACCAATATGTCTAGCTCTATACGAATTGCAGAAGGAGTAATTACTGGGCACTTTGTGAGTGCTATGAAGAGCACTTTTGGCTGATACCAAAGATTGAAACAATACTAATTTCATGAACTTTAATCATACTTTCACTTAGGAATGGGGACCATTCCTGTCATGGTAATAGAAACCCAAAAGATTTTGAGAAAAAAAGGGCAGAAATACCTATCCAAATAAGTACACTACATACTCAAAAAACAAGCCACCATGGGGTGAATCCAAATATCAGTAGGTTGTGTAACAAAATGGAGAAATTACAGCCAAAAGTAGGAAATGCAGTACCCAGCAAAGAAAGAACTCCCTCATTAAACTAAATAAAGTCTACTAATGCCACATTTGAGGTAAAAGTAGTCTCCCAGGCTAAAGGAACCACAAGGCATTCCTCAGCTATGTTTGAAACCTCAAAGACACTACACAACAATGTGCCAAACTAACTGTAAATGGCAACACTTATACTGATACAGAGGATATAGCAAATCTACTGTCCAATAAATTCAGCTCAAATTTTACCCCACCTTCTCCCCAGATCCCTCTCAAGAAATGCCCCCAAGCATAGAGCTCTCCTGCCCCCAAGCATAGAGCTCTCCCAACTATTACTAGTGAACAGGTCCTCATTACACTCTCCAAGGCCAAAAACACTTCATTGATGGTGTAGAGCAGAGTGTAACATGTGTGTGCTGCATCTTTAGGAAGCATGTGAGGCTGTGCGTACACACAAATTACAGACACGTGCAATCCCTAGTTCCATTTTGTAGAAGCAGCCAGAGAGTGAGCATGCATGATCACAGTTGTTAGTTTGTATATGTTACTTTAGTTATAGTCAGTAAGCCTCTATAGTGATGTGTTTGTATAAAATAAAGCTGCTTGAACAGAACCCATGAAGACTCGTTTATTTGTGTCCTAGCACGAAAGTGACATGGTGCCAGAACTGGGATAGAAGAGAGAAGAATATTCAGAGCCATGAGATGTAAAAATGACAGTGAAGGTAAAACCGAGAGTAAAAGAATACAGACATAACCAGGAAGAATCAAAGGTAATGAAAAATAGTACGGATTGTTTACTCGATGTGAAAGAAGACAAAAAGGGCCATTACAAGGGCTCAAGCCACATTATCAGGTAAGCAGAAAGTACAAAAAATGTTGTTAACTAAAGAAAATGTTTAAGATAAAAATATTTGATGAAACATTTAACAGTAAAGCAAAAAATTAGCAGGTTTAAAGCAAAACGAGTGTGTTTAAAGCAGAATTGGGCATGCTTAGAGTAAAACAAGCACAGGAAAAGTACATTGGACATAACATGGGCTTGAACAAGCAAAACAACTATAATAAAAAAAGAAAAGGGCACATTAAGCAAAAATAAAGCAAGGCAACTGTATGTGTTTGGGCAAAATGCTGTGTTTGAGCATAACGTCAACTTCATATTGCATCAAGTGAGTAATTAAAGTAATTGGAAGTATCTCAGAGTGTGTAAAAGTGCTTACAGTGTGTGCTTATTACTGTGCATGTATTTTAAAGAGTTTGTTGTGTGCAAAGTGCAACTAGTTATGCAATTCAGTCAAAGCATAGCTATTTTGAAGAAAAGTTCTTGTGCTGGGTGGGTCTATTCGCAAAGTGCCGCCATTACAGAGTGCTTCTTATACTGTAAAGAGTTGCCTAGCAAGGTACTGCCATTTTGGGGACATTTAAGTGTGCTGTATGCAGTTATACACAACAAGATACAATTAATTCAAAAGCTATTGAGTTTTGGGCAACAGATGTTCGATTTATTTGCATTGTACAATTGCTTGATATGTTTCTTGCATTGATAAGAGGTGTTTCTTACAAAAGACTACAAGAGTATTACAGTGCTCATGAATTACTCAGTTGCATTGTAAAGTTCTCAAAATGTTTCTTAAGGTGATGACTGTAACAAGCGATGACACGTGACTGTAGCATTTCTGCCTTAATCGATAAAATTCCAAGCGATTACTTTAGCATTTCTGCCTTTACAATTCCGAGAATGTAGCGAGTGATGATAAATGACTTTAGCATTTCTGTCTTTACCAATCAAAGATTCCGTAAAATATCAAAAAGTCTGAAAAGTTATTTTGCAAAGCTCCATAAAGCATCGAACAGTCCGAAAAGTTATTTCGCAAAATACAGCAAATCATCGAGAAGTCTGAAAAACTATTTCACAAAATATAGTAAAGTATCAAAAAGTCCAAGAAAACTACTTTGCAAAATAGAGTAAAGCATCGATAAGTCCAAGAAGTTATTTCATAAAGTTCAGCAAAGCATCGAAAAGCCGGCTATTCAAAAGTACTACAAGTTCGTTAATTTGCATAATTCCGATAAGCTTAATGAAAGAAAGTAAAAGTTCAGAGCACAAAGGCATTCAGCAAGTACTGTGTATGCCAGTTACTTATGCACACGTGTGTGTGTGTGTGTGTGTGTATTCATGTATAGTTGCAAGATCCTTCACTGATATGTGTAAATATGGCAGACGGATTTTGAAAACCTCAACCACTTGTGTTTGATGAGAATATTGCAGAAAACCAGAGAATATTTGAGCAAGAGTACAATATTTTCATACAAGAAGCTTATGCAGATAGAGATGCACATACCAAGGCATTCATTTTGCTAAACCTAGCAGGGTCTGAGGCCATAGAAAGAGAGCATTCATTTGTATATGCATCAGAAGTGTATGAAGGAGAAGGTGCAGACCACCATATTGTTGAGCAAGTTGAATCAAGGGAGGACCCCAAGTGTTTGAAGCTTAAGTTTAGAGAAATGTGCAACCCCCAGACAAATATTATATTAGAGAGGCATTTGTTTTACACAAGAGATCAGAAACCAGGGGAAACATTTGCAGCTTATATAACTGACTTGAAAAATAGAGCTAAAATGTGTCAGTTTGGTGATTTAAAAGTTGAGCTGATAAAGGACAGACTTGTATGTGGTATTAATAGTGTTCCTGTGAGAAAGATTTTGCTTCATGACAGTGATTTAACATTAAGAATGGCAACAGAGATTTGTCAGATCCATGAGGTAACAGAAAGACATACGAGTAATGCTTGCAAGTGACAAAGACATGGTTTCAGTGAGCTCCAGAGCAAACGTAGACAGTATGCAACACATGATAAACAAGAACAGGCCTAAGCACATGGCAGCTACGGGGTTTCCACAGAAGCCACAGATTTTTCTAGCAAGTTCCAGAAAAAATGCAAGCTCAGCCACAACTCAGTGCAACATAAACATGAGTCAGCAAAACCCAACTCTAACTTTATTGCTAACTGTCACAACTTTAGTGTGAATCATGAATCTAAAAGAGAGAAGTGCTTAGCATTTGGTCAGCGATGTCACAAGTGTACAAAAATGGAACCATTTTCAAAAGTTTTGCAAATCAAGTAAGCCACACACAGTTGTAAAGAAAGATCTCACAAAAAAGCAAGTTGATCAAGTAGAGCCAAAACAATCAACTTTCTATGTAGATGGTGTATCAGTGCTTGCAGAAAGAGTTGATGCAGTAAATTATTAACAAGGAGTATAGTGTTTTGTATGGTCCAGATTAAAGGAAAATCCAGAGAGCTCAAAGTAGACACTGGGTCAAAGTGTAATGTTATAACAGCAGACACATTTGCAAAAGTGAGAACTAATGAACAACTCAATGTAACCAGCAGGGCCAGACTTGTTGTGTATGGAGGTGAAGAAATTTAAACTGAAGGTTCAGTGATACTTTCTTGTTATTTGCCCGAGAACTGTTACAACTTGTTACTCTACATAGTCTAGCAACCATTGAGTCTCAAAGATAGTTTAAAAATGAATCTGCTTTGTATGCATGTGTGTGCAGCTCCAAGTTCCAATTTCTCTGAAGCCATTTTCTCACAGTATGCTAATGTTTTCAATGACAAATTGAGCAAACTTCCAGTTGTGTATTCCATGAAGTTAGACTCGGAGATTACTCCAGTAGTCAGATCAGCAAGAAGAGTTAAGATAGCTATGCAAGATAAAGTTACAGCTCATTTGGATAAAATGGTGCAGTCCAGTCACAGAACCAACTGAATGGGTGCCATCCATGGTAGATGCTCATAAGAAAGGCTCAGATGAAATCAGAATATGCATTGATCCAAGAGATTTGAACCAAGGATTAAAAAGATCATATCATCCAATATATGCAGTTGAAGAATGTTTAGCTCTAATACCGAATGCCACTGTATTTTCTATTTTGGATGCATTTTGGCAAGTGATGCTTGATCACAAATCCACATTTCTAACTACTTTGGTACTCTGTTTGGCAGATACAGATTCTTAAGGATGCCATTTGGAATAAATTCTGCAAGTGAAGTTTCCAGAGTGCAATGGAACACATTTTTTCAGGTTATCCTTGTGCCATAATAGTAGATGATCTATTAGTTGGAGGCAATGGTGAAGAAGAGCATGACAGAAACCTCAAGAAATTTCTAGACAGCGCAAGTGAAGTAAACTTAAAGCTCAGTCCTCTGAAGTGCAAATTCAGACTTCCAGAAGCTACATACGTAGGACATTTGTTTACAAGTACAGGCTTGAGACCTGACCCGACCAAGCAAGCAGCTATTCTAGAGATGTCAGCACCAGACAAAGCACAAGGTTTGCAGCATTTTTCTGGGCATGGTCAACTATTTAGGAAAATTTATACCAGATTTCAGTGAGTTGACAGCACCTTTGAGAGAGCTAGTATGTAGAAATGTTGCATGGCCCTAGTTGGAACATCATCAGAAGGCATTTGATGACCTTAAACAGACAATTGCCACCCTACCTACATTAAGATACTATGATGTGAATAAACCAGTTGTTCTCTCCTGTGATGCTTTAAAATTTGGTCTTGGCACAGTTATTCTTCAAAAGAACAGACCAGTACCTATGCATCTAGGACACTAACTCAAACTGACATGCAGTATGCTCAAATTGAGAAAACGTTTTTGGTGATGGTATTTGCATGTTCCAAGTTTCACAATTATATTTATGGTCAAGCTATCTAGATTGAAACTGATCATCAACCTCTAGTTACTATTCTAAAGAAGCCTATGCATTCTGCTCCAACAAGATTACAAAAAGAATGATGCACAGATTGCAAAAGTACAATTTCAAAATGGTCTACATGAAAGGCCAATTGCTCTATCTGGCTGATACCTTATCTAGATCGCCTAGAGGTAAACAGAACAGTTGATGCTGAGATTTTTGACTTTGACATGATGTCAGTGCATAATTTTTCTACCACTAGACTTGATGGGTTAAAAGATCAAACTAAGACCAATCCAATTTCACAAAAGCTTAATCACTGCATTAATGTTGGATGGCCGTCAAAGCAATCTAGTGTAGAAAGTAATTCAAACATTCCACAGATTATCCATTTTGCAGAGACTGTTCCAGTTGCTAAAACTGATTCTCAATTTTATATCACACGATATGGATGAGTTTCTAAGCCTAGTCTGAAATACACAGCAAGGTGGACTTTGATTGTATATGCATGTGTACTTAGTATTGTATAAGGCATGTCTATAGATTACCTATGATTTCTGCATGCCAAATAATCTCATGACAAATTGCATGATCGATTTCTCAAAGAAGAAGGATGTAGATCAGAGTGTAACATGTGTGTACTATATCTTTAAGAAGCATACTAGGCTGTGCGTGCACATATAAATTCCAGACATGTGCAATCCCTAGTGCCCTTTTGTAGAAGCAGCCAAAGAGTGAACATGATCACAGTTGTTAGTTTGTAAATAAGTTACTTTATATATAGTCAGTAAGCCTCTATAGTGATGGTTTGAGTAAAATAAAGCTGCTTGAACAGAACCCACAAAGACTCATTTATTTGTGTCCTAACACGAAAGAGACAGATAGGACTTGATAATATTCTACTGTTGTCTACTTATCAGCATGAAGTACAACTAATCAGACCACTAGAAGCACTATTGAATCTTAGCTTCAAAACAGTCTTCAATCCAAGCAAATGGAGGACTGCAACTGTTATCCCTCTGCACAAAGGCCGACCATCAGTTGACCCAGACAGACACTGACCCATAAGTCTGACTAGTCTCATGTGTAAGGCCATGGAAAGAATAATCATGGGCATGATAAATAATGACATAAGAAACCTTCAGACATTGGATCCATCCAGGAGTGGTTTCATCAAGGACAGGTCATTCCTACTAAACCTTGTGGACTTCTTCAAGAAGGTCACCAAAGCAACAGATGAAGAAATAACTGTATACTGCCTACTTCAACCTGGCCAAAGCATACAACACAATACTCAATCTGGGTATTGTAGACAAACTCATGAAATTAGGTATAAATCCCTACATCACCCATGGGACTGCCAGCTGGCTTACAGACAGGACACAAAAAGTCAGAATAGGCAAGTCTACTTTCACAAAAAGGCCACTCACTTGTAGAGTCCCCCAGGGCACAATTCTGGATCTGCTCTTTTTTGGTATTTATTTCTCTGAAGTCAAGGCCAACATCAACGGCCTCTGGCTGACTAAGTTCACAAATGATTGAAAATGAGGTGCAGTCATAGAATCCTCCAAAACTCAAACAGCCTTCAAGAAGGCCTGACATACATGTGTATAGTGACTTGGCCTTTGATCATCATGGGTCTATTGTAGTAAGGAAATCATTCTATGTTATGCAACTTATAAGCATGGATATGGCATTTAGATGCAAAGTTGTCATTATTCCATTGTACTCAACCCTCATTAGAACCTATCATTGAGTACAATGTCCCTTTTGGCATGTACCTGAACAGGCATATGAAACAACTGGAGCAACCACAGAGGTTGCTCACAAACAGAGATACATGACATAGATATCATGTCCTAAGCAGACTGCCTCAAAGCATTATCCTCGTATTCGGTCTCCTAAAGACTGCCGAGAGCTGATCTATGCTTGGCCTTCAAAGCATCCTCTGATCCAGCCCTTATAGACTTGTTGCACATCCTCAAAACAAATAACGTTAGAAATACCTGATCTAGGCATCTAAACCTTGCCTGCAACATAAATAAGACATTTTGGACGGACAGGTGTGTGCGTCTCAGAGTTACCCTTCTCTAGGGCAGACATCTCATCCATGTAAAGCAGAATTCTTCCCTACAATTATCCAAGTGCCACTTGGATCAGTGAATGAGAAATCATAAATTTATCCCTGGTCTGTTACCTATGTCCCTATTAGAAACAGGAAGCTTGTAAATGTTCAATCCTCTATTCCCAAGCTATTCCCAAAATAAAATGAGGGGGTCTTAAAAACCTGTCAAATATATTTGGGAAGCATGGCAAGGCTTAAAAGGGCCTTTAGGTTTGTTAGCCTAGTAATTACCCATGAACCTTTGTGTTAATGACCTACTAGCACAAGAAAAAAAAAATCTCAAACCCACTTCCAGAAGAAACCTACCACAATATCATCTGCAAATTAAACAAGCAAGTCATTGAATCAGTTACCTTTGTAAAACCACCAACATAAGTCTTCATCACAGCATGACAATACTCCATCAGCAGCTACACTGTTTCTGTAGACTACATCAAAAAATGAGTTAAAAAAATGTAAACTTGCCTGATTGTCTCTCAGATGAATAACCAAGGAATGCAACACAAGCAATACCTTACTACTTTTGCTCTCCTCATAAGCAGCTCTATTCAAGAAAATGATGCCTAAACTATAAAATGTGTCAAATATAATATATCTCCATAAAGACAGAACCTCAGAATAGCTATCAAACTACACAGCAATCAACATGCTGCCACCGCTACCTATAATACTCAAAAATGTAAACATGAGCAAATCCTAGGAAATAATAAAGAAATCATTTCCTTACCCCAACTAAATGTTTTTCATCCAAGATATAGTTTCGTACTGTATCAAGTAGGTTACTCATAAAAAGACTAGTTACTCAATATTAAGCAAAAAACTATATTATGTTTCTCTAACTTTCTGATCAATAGATCACCATCTGAAGGATGGCAAGGTATATATTCTTCCGAACAATCAATCCTGTATGTGTTCCTCAAGACATGTACTCTTCTTAATAATCAGTCTTGTATATATCCCTCAAGGGTCCATACTAGGTCCCCTATGTTTCAACATTTTCATTAATGATATTCATAAAACAATAAAAACATGTCTCCCTTGTACAACATGGAGATGAAGCAACCCTATTATCCATAGCTGAATCCTTATATACAAATTATCATTACATAATCTCTTCACAACATCAAAAATGGATTATAGATACCAACTGACTTCCAAATGCAATAAATAAATAAAATAAAATAAAATAATAATCATTCTCTATCTTCTTGACAGTGCACATCAGCATAGGTCCCTAAACAGCAGTGAGCTAGAACGGTATCTCTAACTAAACTACTGGGCATAATTTTTGATGAATACTTTAAATTACATACATATATTGGGAGGGAGGTTAGCATAATGGTTAAGGTGTTTGCCTTACATACACAAGGTGCAGGGTTTGATTCTCACATGGTATAATTGGCTAGGCTTAAAATGGCCCACAAGGGTAATTAGCCTACTATCAACCTATAAACTATGAACCTATTAAATTAGATCATCACATTAATGACATTATAGCCAAAAACACACAAAAACTATGTATGCTATATAAATCAAGGCCATAATTAAATGAATATTATACAATGACCTCCATTAATATTCCAAAACGTGCACACTGATTGGCCAGCGTGCCTGTTGTAAATCCCACAATATACCAACAGAAAAAGGTCCAGTCTCCTGGACTTTTTTCCGTTGGTATAAAGTGTCCAAAACCTTTTTTTTTTTTTAATAAAGAAAAAATAAGGAAAAAACAGAGCAACGGAGACTTTCTTTTCTTTGTTGCTTCCGTTTCAAAGCATTGATGTACTGGCTATGCATAGAAACGCAAGTCCCATACGCATGCGCAGTACATCAACACATGGAAGCAGTATACCACCACCGGCAGAAGAACAGTAATACCCCATTATACAAAGACATTATTTAAGAAAAGTAAGTATTTTTTTCCTTAAATAATGTCATTGTATAATAGCAATAACCGACTCCGTGGTTGTGGTATACTGAAATTTACCCACGGTTGGCTTTATTTAATCACTCGGGGTTCACGCTCATGATTAAACCATGCCAACCATGAGTAAATCTTCATTATACAACGACCCCCTATTATTATTCAAAAATGTGCATGCTGATTGGCCAGCGTGCACATTGTAAATCTGAGTTATAGTAATGGAAAAAGGTCCGGTCGCCCGGACTTTTTCCATTACTATAAGTCTTTTTTTTACAGCAACGGAGAACGCAAGATCTCCGTTGCTTCACACTGTCTCGCTATGTTAAACGGGTTTAACATAGCGAGACAGCTTTAAAAAAAGCAACGGAGATTCTCCATTGCTTTTTTAAAGCTGTCTCGCTATGTTAAACTCCTTTAACATAGCGAGACAGTTTGTAAAAAGCAACGGAGATCTTGCCTTCTTCAAAACTGTCTCGCTATGTTAAATGGGTTTAACATAGCGAAACAGCTTTAAAAAGCAACGGAGATTCTCCGTTGCTTTTTTTACAGCTGTCTCGCTATGTTAAACTCCTTTAACATAGCGAAACAGTTTGTAAAAAGCAACGGAGATCTTGCTTTCTCCGTTGCTTTTGCCCACAGCTCTGATGTACTGCATGGGCATACGCATGCGCAGTACATCAGAACTGCCGCAGAATACCAGACAGCTGCAGAAGGGTAGCAAGGAGGCATTATACAATGCCATTATTTAAGAAAAGTAATTTTTTTTTTTCTTAAATAATGTCATTGTATAATAGCAATAACCCACTTCTGGGTGTGGGTAATGCTGGATTTACCCACGGTTGGCTTCGTTTGGCCACTCAGGCTTCACCCTTGTGGCCAAACCACACCAATCTTTGGTAAATCCTGCATTACCCACACCCAGGCGTGGGTTATTGCTATAATACACCACACCACGTTGTCGGTTATTGCTTAAATGCATACTAGCAGCAAAAGGTTCGCTATTTTAGAACAGGTTAGATTAGGACATTGAGGGGGGAATTATAAGGCACCTTTAGGACAAAGAGAAATAAAATGACAATTATTAACAGATACTGCAACTGAGCCTGGACTCAATGATTATATTACTATTAAACCCATCTTACAGTTGCAAACATAAGTTTACATTTTGGTCTAACATTGTGTGTTTTTCATATATTATGTTATGAATGTAGATATTTAAATGTGGATTATTAAGTCTGGCATTCAGTATACAAAGTTGAACTGACATTTTTTTTAGATTTTTTTTATATATGTTTTATTTTTAACAATGTTGGTATATTTAGTTAGGGGTTATGAAGTGTATTAAAACTATTTAAAATAATATATGACTTAAATGTTAGTATATATGCATTAGCACAGTTATAGGATGATCTGGGTAAACTGTAACAATGTTTATTTGAATAACGGTGCTTGTTCACTTTAATATGAATGTATATATTTTATTAATTAGTGTTGTTGATGCCACAAATATGGTATATAAAGACTTATTTGGATGATGATTATAATCTGATGAAGTCCACATTGCTGTGGATGAAAGCACTAAATCATTTTTGTCTTTGTTAATATTAAAATATAGTATTTTTTATCCAGTTGTTGTACATTTCCTGGTGGGATTTAGTACCTTTCAGTGTTTATTTGTACTGATTTTACTTGGTTGGGTTGTTTAAATGCTGATTTGTGGAGTTAATGTTTTGTAATACTTTGGAGCCTATCTCCCTCGGACACTGCTGAAAATGGGTACTTACCCTGTCAGACTTTCTTGGTAATTAAATGTCAATAAAATAAATTAATTAATTAAATAAATAAATTGAATATCAGATTGTTTGTGTGATAACTTTCTTAATTTGTTTTTTTTAAAGATTTAGTATTAGAGTGTGGTCTAATGTCAGATAGAATTGTGTTCCACAGTTTGGTTACTGCTAGGAAGTCACCATAGTTAGTGTTGCATTTTGTGGTAATTAGTAGGTTTTGACTGTGGCCTTAGGACTCTGATTGCTTGATTACAGGGTATTTGTTTTGGTATGTATGATATACTGTGTAATATAAAATATATCTTCTTCTCTGGTAAACCTCTTGCTAAAAATGTACCACACAGGTGATACAGTTTATACCCTGCCTGCATGGAGCACTACAGTGCTCAGGCGTTAGTTAAAACAAAAAATATTTTTTTTGTTTTACTTTTAAAATATAGTAAAAAATATTTTTTGTTTTACTTTTAAAATATAGCAAGCATTTCCTACAGTTTAGACTACACAGATCATTACAGTACTTTTAAAAGTGAGTATTGCATTAACAAAAGATTGGCTAGCCCCAATCCAACACTTTGCAGACAGGGCAGTTGCCCCTCTCGTCCTACCCTAGCTACACTACTGGGTGTTGTTAAGAATGTTACAGAGGAGGATACCAAGGATAGAGCCTTGTGGTATACTGGTGGTGACTGGGAGGTATGGAAAAAGTGTGGAATGTTACTTTTTCTGACCGATACCTTTTGGATAGGTAGCTTTTGAGACAGAGAAGCGTGAATTGAGAGAGACCTAATGAGGTCATTTGAAGTAGAAGTTTGATGTAACAGGTTGTGCTGAAGGCTTTAGACAACTCTGGAAATAAGGAGGATGTTAGTTTGCCATTATCTGCAGCTTTATTGACATTTTCTATATAGGTTAGACTTGCAGTGTTAGTACTATGGGAAGGATAGAAGCCATGCTGTGTGGTGGATAGGGATTATTTATGTGAGAGATAATTTAGCAATTGTTTTTGAATACACTTTTCAAGTATTTTGGGGGAAGTGGAATAAGTTTGCGATAGGTCTAAAGTTGCTGATGTCAGTTTAAATTCCTCCTTTGTGAAGAGGGATAATGTGTGACTTTTTCCAGAGAGAGGGAATGTGGGATTCCTGCACTGACCTATTTATAAGGAATGAGACGGGACAGGTAATGCTAGTGGCTGCTATTTTAAGGTACTCACTTGGAAGGTCATCAGCTGAAGTAGAGCATAGTCTGAGTTTGTTTAAGAGTAGTTTTATATAGGATGTGGACTCAGGTTTGAAGGTGAAAGTGGATATGGTGATATGTGGTTGCTGGGCAGGGTTAAGATTAGATGTTGGTGACCATTGGTTAGAGACGCTACACTATCTATGAAATAAGAGTTGAATTGTATTGCAGTATTGAGTATTGAGTTATTGGGAAAGGGGGGGTTAGGGATACATTTCTGGCTGTGATGCAGGATTTCTTTAATGGCTGCCCAGAAATTTTTAGGATTATGTTTACTATTATTCTGAAAGTTATTATAGTGTAGATTTTTGTACTAATTTGTTTTCTTTTTAGTATGATTGCAAAGCATTTTGAAGTTTTCACTTTATTATGGTGTTTATAGTTTTGACATTCTTTCCATGTTTTTTCTCTCTATCCTGCATTGGCATTCTACTCTTTTTGGATAAATTGCATTATTTGATTTTAGTGTCTTCCTTCTAGGAGGTGCAAGGCAATTTAGGATATTCAAGAAAGTTGTCTTGAATTCATTTACAGCATCAACAAAGGGCTAGATTTTTAGGAGGGTTCAGTTAATAGATAATGTAGTAATGAACATTTCTGGGTTAAACTTGGAATGGTTGCATGTTGATTTATAAACATGCTGTTTAAGTGGATGTGTGAGATGTTTGGTTAACTTCTCCATGTGTTTTGGGTTTCTAATACCACAACAGGAAAGGACCCCATTCCTAAGTCAAAGTATGATTGATATTTGTGAAATCAGTATCATTTCATTCTTTGATATTAAACAAAAGTTCTTCGCAGCACCTACAATGTGCACAGAATTGACTTGTTCTGCAATTCATATGAAGTTACATGTAACTAATGTAGTAAGGAGGAGTGACTACAGACCCTGGAAACTATCGCCCCATTAGCCTGAGTCTGATATGCAAAGCTATGGAACACATCATCATGGACATAATAAACAAGGATATAGGGAATCTCTAAACTCTGGATCCCACACAGTTTGGTTTTGTGAAGGGTAGATCATGCCTGCTCAACTTGGTCAACTTCTTTGAGTCAGTCACCAGAGCTGTGAATGAAGGCAAGATGGTTCATACAGCCTACCTTGATCTGGCCAAGGCCTTTGATACCATTCCCCACTCAGGAATCATAGAAAAACTCAGTAAGCTGGGCATCAGTCCCTATATCACTAGGTAGGTTGCAAACTGGCTCACAGGTAGAACCCACAGTGTGAAAGTAGTTAACTCCAAGTCAGACTGCTAACCAGTCATGAGTGGAGTCCCACAGGGTTCACTCCTAGGTCCTTTCCTGTTTGGTATCTACTTCTCTGAAGTCCAGGCCAACAAAAAGGGACTTTGGCTGACAAATCTTGCAGATGATTGCAAGTTGGGGGCTATTATTAACTCCCCAAGTGATATTGACATCCTACAGAAAGGCCTTATTGAGACCAGCGACTGGTGTCAGAACCATGGCCTTAAGCTCAATGCCAAAAAATGAGTCATCATTCCCTTTGGGAAAAACCCGCTGGTTCCCATGAATTACCACACTGATGGTAGTCCACTGAACATAGAAGGCATTATAAGAGATCTGTGAACACAGGCTGACAGCAACCTCTCTTTTGACCACCACATTTCCACTGTGGTCAGAAAGTCTTTCTATGTGACATCTCATTACTAAGGGTTTTGCATCCTGGAAGAAAGAGGTCATTGTGTCTCTCTACTCTTCCCTCATTAAGCCAATCATTGTGTACAATGCCCCATTTGGCATGTACCTCACTAAACACCTGCAACAACTGGAGAGGCTGCAAAAGTACCTCACAAAGAGGATCCTAGGCCTTAAACATTTGTCTTATATGGACAGACTAAAAAATCTCCAACTATCCTCTGTCTCATATTGCGTACTTAAGAGGCGATCTCTGCTTGACTTGCAAAGCCATGTCTGACCCAGCTCTGTTAGAAATCCCAATCCCTCCGCACCACACGCTCCAGAGACCTCAACCTCATTACCACAATCCACAGAACATGCTGGAGGGACAGGTTAATAACCCAGAGACTGCCCATGCTATGGAACAGACTTCTCATACATGTCAGTCAGAGCACCTCACTGGCCCTCTTCAAGAGAAATCTTGATGAGTGGATGGGAAATAGAAAATTCACCCCAGGGATCACTCCAGTGGCTTTACTTGACAGAGGCACTGGGAACTAAGGTTGGGAGGCAAAATGCCAGGGTAATCCTATGGGCTAGGCTTGTAAAGGCTCCAGGGCCATTAGCCTAGTACACACCTATGAACCTATCAGTAGCATATCTAAATAAGACAGTATTTTTTTTAAGAGGCCCAATTGCTTCTAGTACTATAGGAACTGTGAGTATCCTTCTTCCACATTGCCCTTGTTTCTGTTTGCAAATCCTGCCAAGGCCTTTGACACCATCCCCCACTCTGGAATCATAGATAAACTTACTAAGTTGGGCATTAATCCCTATGTCACCCAATGGGTTGCTAAATGGCTTACTGATAGAACCCACACTGTAAAAGCAGCCAACTCCAAATCCAGCTCCAGACAAGTGACAAGTGGAGTACCTCAGGGTTCAGTCCTGGGGCCGCTCTTATTTGGCATCTACTTCTCTGAAGTACAGGTCAACACTAAGGGACTCTGGCGAACAAAGTTTGCAGATGACTGCAAACTGGGAGCCATTATTGAATCCCCAAATGATGTGGATACTCTACAAAAGGGCCTTACAGAAACAGATGCTTGGTGCCAGAGCCATGGGCTCAAGCTCAATGCCAAGAAATGTATTGTCATCCCCTTTGGGAAAAAACATGTATCCATGAGTTACCATATAGGTGGCAGTACACTAAACACAGAAAGTGTGATAAGAGACTTGGGGACACAGGTGGACAGTGGTCTCACCTTCGATAACCACATTGCCACAACAGTCAGGAAATCCTTCTATGTGGCACACCTCATCACGAAGGGCTTTTCATCCAGAAAAAAGGAGGTCATTGTCCCACTGTACTCATCCCTCATTAGACCCATTATAGAATACAACTCCCCATTTGGTATGTACCTCTCAAGACATCTGCAACAACTGGAAAGGCCTCAGAAATACCTCACTAAAAGAATCACAGGCCTAAAGCAGATGCCCTATGCTGACCGCCTTAAAAAACTCCAGCTATACTCTGTCGCATATCGTCTACTCAGAGGCGATCTCTGCTTAACATACAAGGCCATGTCAAACTCAGAGCTGTTGGACATGCTACACTTAAAGAAATCCCAATCCCTCAGAGCTACACGCTCCAGGGATCTAAACCTTGTCATCACAATAAACAAAACATGCTGGAGGGATAGGTTCCTGACCCAGAGACTCCCCAGACTCTGGAATAGATTGCCCATACATGTCAAGCAGAGTGCCTCTTTGGACCTCTTCAAGAGGAACCTTGACGATTGGATGGGAGAAAGGAAATTCACCCCAGGGATCACGTCAGTCACCCTGCTAGACAGGGGTCCAGGAAAGTAAATAATGTGGGAAGAAATAGCCAGGGAATTGTTATGGCTAGGCTTGTATAGGCCCTAGGGCTGATAGCCTAGTACCAACCTATGAACCTATGAACCTGGTATTTTATGACATTGTGTCACTATCTCTGTCACAAGACACTGTAATCATTGGATATAGCAATTTCAGAGATCAATACTACTTTCCTCTTCTTTTCATGGACTACTATATCGGTTTTTCTTGCATCAGTTTTTGAACTGTTGGTAATGGGTGATCCCATGTCATATAAACTTCATCATTCTCTATACAGATCTGTGTTTCATGTTTCCAATACTTCCCAGCTACTTCAATATTGTAATGGTTGCACAATCCCCAATGCAACAATATTGCCACATTATTATGTCTTTCAGTCATTAGTGTATCACACCCAGCACCAAGATGTGCAGTGGTTTCCAGTTCTGTTTTATAGGTTCATAGGTTCATACTTGGCTATCTGCCCTAGGGCATTTATAAGCCTAGCCAGAGTGTGTTTGGCTTTCGCCACCCATTTTAAATTAATTTTGCTATGCACTTTTTTGAGGTTAGTATACTGTGCCTCTGTCTAACAGTGACACAGAAGTGATACCCGGGGTAAACCTACGATCTCCCATCCACTCATCAAGATTCCTCTTGAAGAGAGTCAATGAGGGACTCTGCCTAACCTGGACTGGGATTTTATTCCAGAGTAAAGGGAGCCTCTGGGTTATGAATCTGTCCCTCCAGCATGTCCTATTTATTTCAGTGCTGAGGTTCAAGTCTCTCGAGCGCGTAGCTCGATGGCATTTGGATTTTCTGAGGTGCAGCATGTCGATTAATTCCGGGTTGGACATGGCTGTATACGTCAGGTACAGATCGCCTCTGAGCAGACGGTATGCCACTGAGTAGAGCTGGAGTTTCTTTAACCGAGCAGCATATGGCATCTGTTTGAGCCCTTTGATCCTCTTGGTGAGGTACTTTTGGGGTCTTTCCAGTTGCTGCAGGTGTCTGGTAAGGTACATCCCAAAAGGGGCATTGTACTCAATTATGGGCCTGATGAGGGATGAGTAAAGACGCACGATGACCTCCCCTGATCTAGATGTGAATACCCTCATGATTAGGTGGGCTATATAAAATGTTCTTCTAACCACTTTGGCCACGTGGTTGTCAAATGAGAGATTGCTATCAACTTGGGTCCCCAGGTTCCTAATTACTTCTTCTGTACTTAATGGATTGCCACCTATGTGGTAATTTGTGGGCACTTTGTTTTTGCCAAAGGGGATGACTATACACCTTTTGGCGTTTAGCTTGAGGCCATGGCTCTGGCACCAGTTGTCTGTTTCTATGAGGCCCTTTTAGAGGATGCTTATGTCGGCTGGAGAGTCGATTATGGCCCCCAGTTTGCAGTCATCTGCGAACTTGGTCAGCCACAGTCCTTCCGTGTTGACCTGTACCTCCGAGAAATATATACCGAACAAGAGAGGTCCCAGGACTGAGCCTTGTGGGACGCCACTTGTAACTGGTTTGGAGTCTGACATGGCTCCAGCAATTCTAACCATGTGGGTTCTGTCCTTGAGCCAGTTTGCAATGAGAACCTGCATTTGTCTGTTTCTTCCATATGTCCAAAGGACTTTGTAAACCAATATGTATGTAGTCCACTATCCTGGGCTGCAAATATTAACCTTTTATCTTTTGATTTAAATTCACCTTTCCATAATCATTCCAATCACCCCAAAACTGTAAGTTAGAGCAGGAAGAGCAAAATTGGTTTATTGCTTGGACTTTGTTCCTAGATATCAGAGTTGTTTTTAGTATTAATTTTAGTCTTCGAAAATATTCTTTACTGAGTTTTGTTCACATTTCTTCATGCTTTACTCTCAATCTTTCATCACTTCTCAAATATTTATATGCTCCATCCTGCTCAACTTCCTTTACATCACATTTCTGTCCCAGACTTCTATTTTCTTGGTGCTGCAGCTTTCCTGCTTCAAATACTGCTTTTGCACATTTATCAAGATGAAATGACATTCATACATCATCTGAGAAAGTTTTGACCACTTGCAGTTGTGCTTTTAATTCCTCATCTGATCAACTAACTATACAGTTTTAAATCATCCACAAAAAGAAGACAAGTCTTTGCACTTTGTTCTCTGAGAGGCAGACTGTAGCCATGACCAAATCTGTTAAGTAGACAGCTTAATGGGTTAAGGGCAAGACAAAAGAGCAGCACTGACAGAGAGTCACCCTGGAATATCCCCCTTTGCATTTTTATCCCTGTGATAACAAACTGTCCGGCTTAGCTACAAAGTGGTTTGTCACTGTTTCATGGTCACTATAATGTAATTGATCAGAGTAGGATATATATTATACCTCTGCAAGCACTCTTTTAGCCATGAATGTGTTTTGGGGTTTTTTTTGTAATCTATCCATGCCATACTTAGATTCTTCCCCTTTTTACAATCCTCCATTGTGACTAATTAACAAGGATTATCATTTTTCCTGTTGTTAACCAAGGTGGTGTTTGTTTGGGATACGCATACAAGTAGTTCTTACTCAGGGTTAAATCTTCGTGTAATGATGCTAATACTTTTAGGCAGAAGCTAGGTACTGCATCTGAGCCTGGGTTTTTCCAGTTAGGTGCATCTCTAATTTTGTTTCGGTTTCTCTGGCTATTACTTCACCTCATTTCATATCCTGTACCTTTGAACTTCTTATTCTTCTTTTTACTTCTTCTGCCCATTCAGCATCTTTGTTATGTTACACAGGTCAGGTCTTCATATTTCTCCAAAATGTGTCTATTTCTTCTTTTTTGGTGGTGTTTCTATTCCTTTTGCTTTGTTTCCCAATTCTTTATAAAACTTTTTTTGGGTCTCAATGAAATGATTAATTTGTACGTTTCCTTTATATTTATTTGTATATCTTCTAAGTTTTTTGGCCTGTGTTGATATCTTTATTTGCAATGGAGTACAAAAGATCCTGGCCTGTTCCAATACTGCACTTTGCTTTTATTATGTCCATCTTTTTAAGTATTTCTGTTGATCTGCTCCCACTTCTATAATCTTCTAACAGTGACACTTCTTGTCTTAATTGTTTTATAGTTTCTCTGCTTGATATTTTGATATTTCCATGATGGCATTTGATTTCTTCCCTTCCTTTCTCTTATTGCCCTGTACTTTCATGGTAATACTTCTATCTGTTATTAATTTTGCTGTACAGTTATACATCCCATTTACTTCTGTTATATCACATGAATTTCTGTTAAAAGTCTTGACTACTCTGTTCATTTGTTTTATCAGACTTCTAATGTACTGAGTCTTATTGACTTTCTGTAGTCTATTTATTTTATTGATCTTGATATTTCTATCCATCTCTATTAAATCAAGCAACTCTTCCCTTAGATCTTTTTCTTCTAAACTGAGAAACATTCTTTATTCTCCTTTTCCTGCAGGCATTCTACAAAAGTTCCAGAACACACTCTTTGGACAAATTCACTTCAGCTACATCCTTCATCATCCATTGCTTTTTCATATGGGAACTCACTGGCCTATCATTCCACAACACTGACTGCATCAGAGTTGCCACCGTTTCCTGCTCCTTCCCTTGCTGTGCAACTCCAACTGAACTTTTGTATTGGTTTCCTACTGAAGGCTACAACGTAACTTCATAAGGCAACTGATCAGATGCTTCCCACTCTACCTGTTTCTCCTTAATACGGGGACTCCCTCTTCCATCATGCTGTGACATTACCAGAGTTGATTTTCTACATTAAATCCTTCACTTTGAAGGTAATCCATAACTTCAGCTTCTATTTCTTTAACTTCTCCATTACCAACGCTCTTTTCTAGTTTCCCAGTTTGTTTTATTTTTTGTATTGTAAAATTTTCCATATGCAGATGCCTTTGCTTGTCTTTCTCTTCAAAATCTTTAGTGCTGCTTTTTTTGTATTGATTGGTTTTGCTTTTTTTCTTTGCATAAACATTGCATCATATTAAATCACTTTTTTCCAATGTCCATATTTCTTCTTCAGATGTCTGGTTATTTGGACTGGGAGATGATCACTTAGAGAGTCTAACATTGCACCTGTGATGGTGTATTTGCTAGGGTTTGATACTAGGTTCCAGTCTAATAGGTAATTTTATGTCTTGCTATAGTGTGTGGGGTTACTAATTAGTTGTGTGAAAATATACAAGTTCATGCTAGATGTAGTACAATTAGAGTTTCTGTCCAACCAATTGATATTCACATCACCTAGTATTTTTTTCTTATGGATTTGTTCTGGATATCCAACACAGGATATCTTTCAGTATAGCTGTGTTGTCACCAGGAGGAATGTAAAAGACAGTAATACATATTTGTTTATAAAGGACAGTGATACATATTTGTTTATAAAGGACAGTGATACATGTTTGTTTATAAAGGACAGTGATACATATTTGTTTATAAAGGACAGTGATACATATTTGTTTATAATTGTTTATTTTCAGGAAAGTAATAAGAAGCTCTGCTGAACTGAATTTTCATACTGGTTTGTTGTAAGGAGAAATGCGGTAGTTGTTGGGAAATATTAAATCATTACCACCACTTTCCTCTTTATATAGCAATTAGAAATGGTATTATAGCTGTGAGATGTAATTCTAGAGTCATTTATGCTGGATTTAAGCCAAGTTTCAGTTACAGCAGGAATATCAGGCTTATGCTGGGTAATCCAGACATGTAATTCAGTAGTTTTATTTGTTACTCCTCTAACATTTATTGCAGCACATGTTAGACTACCAGGGTTGGGGGTTTACTATTGTGGAGTTGGAGGAGTATGTGGAAGAGAATTGTCTTCATAGTTTCATAGGTGTTGACTAGGCTAATGACCACAAGGGCCTTTTTAAGCCTAGCTACGTATCCCAAATCTCTGACAAGTTCTGGTACCCTTGATAGGTGTAAGCAAGGGTTTCAGAGATGAACCATTTAGAAGTAGGGACCTCAGAGATGAACCATTTACAGTCTAGCTATGTCCATTAGAGGCATAGGTGCCAAACTAGGGACGAATTTCCTTTTCCCCATCCAATTGTTGAAGTTACACTTGAGTTGTGTTAGGGAGGAAGGAACTCTGCTTCACATAGATGGTGAGCCTGTTCCAAAGAAGGGATAATCTCTGGGATACATACTTGTCTCTCCAAAAGATCCTATTTATATGACAGGCAAGGTTTAAATCTTTAGAATGAGCAATTCTGGTACTGTTTGTTTTGCAGATATGCAGGAGGTCCATCAGAGTAGGGTCTGACAATCTCTTCTATGCCAGGCATATATCTCCCCTCAACAGCCTGCTGGAGGCAGAATATAATCTTGATGTCCGTTGTGATAGGTGGGCCCAGGATTTGGGTGAATGTCTCCTCCTAGAAGTGTTTTAATATATTTTGAAATTATTGGTACTTGATTTGGGGAATATTTTTCCACTTAATTTTATTTTGGTTTGAATTGAAATGGAGTTAATCAGTCTATGTTTGGAGTAAAGGTAAGGGGTGTCATTAAATAGGTTTGGTGTGATGTGTGAAGAGTGTAGGTAGGAAAGTATGTATATGTGGATGGGACAGTATTGGAGAGATGCTGAGAGGCATTACAGAGTCATGGTAGGATGAGAGATATCCCACTAGGAGAATAATAAAGGGTAAGCTGAGGAGTAGCATGATTATCTGCATTTTATTGATGGTATGTAATGCAGAACTGGGTAAGAAGGAAATGTAAGTTACATGGAAGTCAGGTATTTAGTGGTGGTGGAGGAGTCTGAAAGCTGTTAGAGGGTAGCTAGAAAAAGAAGTATGCTCTATGAATAAAGAGAGTTAGGTTGTCTTGGTGTCTTCTTTGGAATGTATGGAATAGAGGGGTTTAAAACACGAGTATGAGAATTTAGTTAAAAGAAGTGAGGGTTTATTTAAAACTAAAAGATACAATGTAGAATAGATACTCACACCCCTCCTTAACAGTGCCTATGTATGAATATAGTGCAAAGCAGTATGGGAGGGAGAAAGGTACTTGGGAATGGTGCTAAACAATTAAAGGGCTGTTGTGACTTAGTAGTAAGGTTGCTTGGGGAGGCTTAGGGAATAAGAGTAACAACTGAAATGTATATGTGGGAAGAATAATAGCAGAGTAAGAGGGGTGGGTGGAAATTGGGAGTAGGGTAGGAGAACATAGCAGGCCTTCTCCCTAGGTCAAATTATAACAGAGAGTAATAATTTTTAGCCAGTGAAAAAAAATTAAAAAACAGGCACAAAATAGAACAGATTTTTTTTTCATTTCCTGAATGTAGAAACCCGGCAGCTAGGGAGAATAAGTAACTGGCAAATACAGTGCAATCTACTGGTCAAAAGAGGGGACAGTGTTCAACTTATTAAGTCGTCCTTAGAGTGCAAGGACTACTCCTGTGGAGGGGGGATGTTGTAGCCATCTTCCAGCACAAAGGCAGGCAAGTATTTGGCTAGCTGAAGTTCATAGTGCTAGGCTAGGCCAGGATTAGGGTGAATGTCTCCTCTTAGGAGGAGGAGCAAGGTTCATAACTAAATAAATATTTACTACAAAATTTGATGACTATACTCTGCTAATTTTCTGCAAATTATTTTTTCTTTCATAGGATCATAGTAAGTTACTAGGCTACTGGCCCTGAGGCCCGAATAAGCCTAGACAATCAATTAGCCCATTTTCCCACAAGTCAGCACTCAATGCCCCTGTCCAGCAGGAACACAGTTGGAATCCCAGGGGTGTATTTTCTATTTCCCATTCAGTCATCCAGGTTCCTCTTAAAGAGGGATAATGAAATACTTTCTGCTTCATGTGGAGGAGGAGTCTATTTCACAGATGGGGGAGTCTCTGGAAGACAAATCTGTCCAACCAGCAAGTCTTATTGATGTCACAGACTAAGTTGAAGTTTTGCGTGTGGGTCACGCAAATGGAGTTTGGATTGCAAATATGCAGTAATTTCATCAAGGTGGGGTCAGAGATTGCTCTGTATGCCAGACACAGATAATCTCTAAGGAGTCTGTGTGAGATGGAGTAGAGGGACAGGGATTCAAGCCTATCCATATAGGATAGATTTTTGAAGCCCTGAATTCTCCTGGTCAGGAACTTCTGTGCTTCATGAGGTACATGCCGAAAGGAATGTTATACTCAATGATGGGCCTGATAAGAGAGGAATACAGGGAAGTTACAACTTTCTTATTCTTGAAGAAATGCCCTTACTAATGAGGTTAGTCATGTAGAAAGCTCTGGGTACAATGGAGGCAACATGGTTTTCACAAGTTAGATCGCTGTCAACTTGGGTGCCCAGGTTCCTTACAACTGCTTGCTTGCTTATGATGTTGTTACTGCAACAATTCGTGGAAGACATCACTCTCCACAAAGGGGATGATGATGATGCATTTTTTGCTTTTTAGTTTGATACCGTGTTTCTGGCACCATTCATTTGTCTGGGTGAGACTCTCTTGTAGTATGTCTACATCACTAGGGGAGTTGATGACCGTGCCCGACTAGCAGTCATCTCCAAACTTGGTCATTCATAGACCTCTGGTTTTGGTTTGCACCTCAGAGAACTATACCCCAAACAGCAGGAGCCCTAAGACCGATCCCTGGGGTACACCATTCATTACAGGTCTACTACTTGAGGTAGCTTCCCCTATTTTGATTGAGTGAGTTCTATCAGTGAGCCAGTTAGCTACACATCTGGTCACATACAGATTTATGCCAAGGTGGGAAGGTGGGAATCTATTATGCCCAACTGAGGAATAGTGCCGAAGGCCTTGGCCAGGTCAAGGTAGGTGGCGTGCACCATCTTCCCCTTGTTCATGGCTTTGGTGGCCGACTCAAAGAAGTCTACCAAATTTAACAGGCATGATCTCCCCTTGAAAAAACAAACTGTGCAGGATCAAGTGTTTGGAGGTTGATGATGTCCTTGTTAATGTGGTCCATGATAATGCATTCCATGGCCATGAAAATCAGGCTAGTTAGGCTAATGGGTCTATAATTGCCTAGAACGGTGGATGCTCCATCTTTGTGCAGAGAGATGATTATGGACGTCCTTCCACTCGGCTTGGATGAAACTCAGGCTTAGGTTGAATAGGGTGTCTAATGGCATTGCGAGTTGTGCCCGAGTTGATGCAGATGCAGGATTCCAGTTGAAAATTCCTCTTTGGGCCTCCAATAAACAGTGGATCTGTGGAATTCAGTCAGACTATCACAGTGCTCTCAAGTGAATTCCAACCTCACAATGAAAATCAGGTAGAAGAAGAATTTGTTGCACAATATGCAGCTATTTTAAACAAATTACTCAAGCATTTTTAATTTGGCAAATAGTCTTTAAGAGACATTTGTATTAGGCTAAGCGTGAAGCAGAACAGAAGTATTTAAATGACAAATACAAATTAAAAAAAAACATGAAGTAGCAATTTCTGTAGAAATGTTGGCACAATAATTAGTCTTGCTTACTAATATTTTGCAAGAGAAGATATTCCTGGCCATTAATACAAAATAAATCAAATTAAGTTACTGAGGAAAAAATATCCAAGTTAAGCACTGCCACTTCAAGGATAAAGCTTTCCAAAACTATGGCAAGAAAACGTTGGCACACAGAACATGTGTTTAGAGAACAGAGGAGAGTTAAAACTAAATATTTAAAGATAAGTTATACCTAAACATTATGAATAAAGTAGCAGAAACATTGTAGATACAGAGAAATGAAATTTACAGAAATGAAAGGCATCCCCAGAAAACATAATGAAACTGAGTTAACACTGCATGCCCTCACAGCATTGTGTGGGGCAGGCACATTTACTGTTATGTGAAAGACTTACAGAAAGCAAATATAGATTTGTTTGGTACAAGAACTGTTACTCTAATTTGTAGACACTACAAAAAAACAGATCACACATCTACTGCTGTAACCCACTTCTGTGGTTGTGGAAGTATTTATGGGGAATGCTGTGGCATCATTACTTACCCATGATTAGCTACCCTGCAGAAACAAGCAGCACAGCTTCTATCATCAGTTATGAAGGGCAACTGACCCAGTTTTTGATAGATACTGCTTTAACACAGTATGTCCTAACTCAGGGGAAATTTTAATGGAAAACTCAAGCCAACAACTTTAGACAAACTACTGAGAACTCATGTATCAGTTTTTAATTAAGGGCTAATTACAATAATTTTGAGTATAAGGTGTTGATAAAGCCACAACATGTGCCAAAGGTTCCAGCCACAGTAGACCCTGAGCTCAAATATGGAAGAAAAGTTAAATCACGTGGTGCAGACATAAAAGTTTCTGTAGTACTACACTTTACACAGTAGGTAACATCATTTTTTTTCAGTGTCGTGATGACAGCTGGCTCCCACAATCTGTAAAGATTTTAAGGTCACTATAACTCTGTATAACTATCTCTTTGTGCAGAAATGTACTGAGTTTTCCGAACTAAAGATTTATCTTCCTTGCTGTTTGGTGGTTAGACCTAGACTGACTTATCTTGTGTCTACTCAAAGATGATAGTGAGGTAAGATTCAGTGAGTATTTAACCTTTCCCACAGATGAGAGTCTACTTTGTAATAACAGTTAACCTTCTAACATTACTTCAGTAATAAACATTTTCCAGACGCCTGTGGAACAGGTGTTATAGGGCCTCCCTAGTGTTAGATATTATCCGCTTTACATACTGTTGACAGGGAATAATGAGTCCCAACAACTATAGAATTTGGAAAAATTGGGAGGGCATGGCCTGCTGATGCAAAAATTAAAGTGTGAATTTTTCAAAACATCTTTAGAACATTTTAGTGATACTGTTGATGTATCAGGCTTATGTAAGTTTTCACCTAAGGTTAAGCAGTTTTCACATAATCTAATGATGGCATTTTATACTAGATCTGTCAAAAATGGACCCAGTGCATGTTTTGCTATGCAAGGTCAACCCTGGAAATGACTGAAAGGATGCATGAAGGTATACAAGAAGGCAAAAGAAAGATTGGCTTGATTGAACGCACTAGCCCCTTATGACCATTGACCAAGTGCTAGATTTGCTTGGGATTCACTACAACCACTACTACTGCCACCATATGGTGTCATCATAGTAGTTCTCCACATGAAAGGAAGATGATAAACCATTTGCTTCTGCATCAAAAACTTTCAGCAAGGTTGAAAAGATATATATTCACACAGGATAAGAAGCACTACTTATTGCATTTGAAATTTGAACATTTCAGCAATATTTGTATGGTAAATCATTTGAAAATGGGATGGACCTTTGTATTATGAGTCTTACCAAATAGATTACATCACTGGTAACAGTCTCAAGGCAGTGATAAGCTCTACTAGTTGCTGTCTATATTTATTGCACCAAGTATATGAAGGTGAGTCTGCACAGGAATGCAGACAGCTCACATCACTAAAGTCTGTCTGCAAGTGATGCAAATAGTGAGCTGCAGCCACCATTTCATAAACTGTGGAAAATAAGAAAGTTGCCAATGGATAGTGAGGAAGCAATAAAGAGATGCTAGAGTGGACTCACTCATATCCGCTTTTTAAGAAATAACTTCATACGTCAAGTTCCGCAGTTTTAGATGTGATTTCAGACAGATAACCTCCTTTAAAGAGAGGCATAGACTTGGTATTTGCAGCCTTCGATGTCAAAAAAGAGGAACAAGTACTACAATATGATTACTACCTAGTGATTGTTCTGATTACGTTGCAACCCTTTCTGCTGGAAGTGCCATGTTGTGGATATTCTGTACAGGAGTGAAGGAAGGCCAAAAGCTATACGTGCTGACCTAAGATAGATGATCTTCTTGTGGATCAATCCAAAACTTTTTTCTTATGCCAGTGGGTACAGAAGCTAAGGCAACTTACTTTTTATATATCAAAAAAGCCCTATATCAATAAAAAGTAGCTACTGATCATGTTTTTAGTGAACTGGAATCTTGGATCTTGATTAAAAACAGTTTAATACTAAACACTACATATAAGGTCATGATTAACAGATGGCCAATGTGCAAACAAAAGCCAAAATACGACTGTTCACATATGAACAACCACTGCTGTTAAGGGACAATCACAATGAAGATAAATGAATTACAAGAGTTGTAATCTGTGCAGTATCATGTACATACAATATGGATTACGAGACAAAAGTGGGAGTGACATGTAAGTCAGCCATTGGACCAGCTGGGTCAGATGAATAAGTATAAACCTTTGGAGGGGATAAAGTACATTTTTCAACCAGGAACTAAGGGTATACTGACTCTATGAGCACAAGTTTATGTACAGCAGCAGCGGCAGTGTTATTCTTGTTGTTGAGGGGTAGTTAAAAGAGGTGAAGGACACCAGTGGCAGTGACCCGTTTTAGAGATGATATACACTGTAAGTCAGATGTGAAGAAAGGAGAAAACAGTTGCAGAACCTCATATGCAAAATATAATTTAGATACTGTTTAAACATTTATATGTTTAGCTGCTGAGCCCATTCACTTCTGGGACAGAATAATCTCCTGAACATCTTAAGACAGTTGTAGGTCAGTCTTCCCCCTCCCACCAACAGCTTATTTTAAATCTTGATATCAAGCATTGATGTTCTGTTGACACTGTCAATAAGCAGGGAGAAGATGGTGTAGACACCTCCCACTTTAAAGGTCAGACACCCAGATACATAAGCTTCAAAGTAAAGAAAGTGAAGAGGAGTGCAGTAAAGGATCAGGCCAGTTTTAACTGAGCTTGGCCATGTTTGTGGGTTTTCTTTGTGATGACCCATTGTTCCTCCTTGCAAAGTGCTATAAGTTAGCATCACAGAATACAACAATTTTATATGCATTTTTTCTAACAATCCACTTTATCGTAGATTTGAATAATCTGAAAATAAAGTCAAATAAGCCTCTTTCATCTTTCAAAGACTGATGTGGAGCTTCTTTTTTTTTGCCATGGGGTCCAGGTTGAGATTTGCCTACATGGGAGCCAGCATTGCTACTCACAGAGGATGGCTTCTTTGCTTTTTGGACCCTACCTGTCCACTGTACATATACACCATGTAATCAGAACTAGATGTGCAATATGATGTTTTCACCTCCACTACACTTTTTAGATATGCTGAAAACACATGCATCTCTTAGAACCATTATAACCAAATCAAAGGCTGCTCCCTGGCCAACTAAAGAAACTAGGTCACAACTAATAACTAGAGACAAAGCCATTGGCATTCTACCAGGTCCTAAGCATCAAAACAATCATACTTAGAGCTCCAGAATAAAGCAAAAAAAATCAGTCAAACAAGATAAAATTAATTACTACCAGAATATACAATGAATCACAAAATAAAACATTGAAAGTTCTGGGCAGCCATTAACAATATAATATTAACAATATTCTCCTTCCAGGAAAATCCACCAAACCCTCCCCATTAACCAATAAGACCACTGAAAACATAGCTACCCAATTCAACAAATATTTCACTGAAACCATAACTGCCTTATCTAATCGTCAACCCCCCCCTCCACTGCACCACCCAAGACAAACATTAACAACTCCTACATTCAACCAGTCTCCATCAACAACATAAAAAATTGCTTAGAAAACTAAAACCCACAACCCTAACCACAGACAGACTTCCAACAGAATTTCTGCAAATTGCTGTCGATGCAATAGCATATCCTGTAACCATCCTTATCAATAGATCCATCTCCTACATAATACCCCTACACAAAGGCAGTAATTATACAGAACTGACTAATTATCATCCAATAGCCATGCTATCCCCACTATCCAAAATCCTAGAAAGATGTGTACATAAGCAAATTATGGATCACTTTCACACACACAAATTTACATCCAACATGGCTTTTGTCCCTCCCACAGCACTACTAGTGCATGTCCTTCACCAATACAGTAAACCACCACAGAAACAACGGGAAATTTGTATCTGCTATCTTTCTTGACCTTTCCAAGGCCTTCGACATGGTCACACATAGTAAACTTATCCAAGTTTAATATCAGTCAACCCTCTATCTCTTGGTTCCAAAGCTATTTATTAGGTTGCCAGCAGGCTGTCCAATGGCAGAACGACCTCTCCTCTCTCCTTCCAGTTACAGTAGGAGTCCCCCAAGGCTCCATTCTAGGAGTCCTACTCTTTTCACTTTTAATTAACAATCTACATCCTTCCTCTCTTCATGCTTTTGTTATCCAATATCAAGATGACTCACCCTTAATCTGTTCTGCCTCCTCCCTACAGGAGTTCCATTCAATTACACAAGATTCCGTTTTCTCAGTTTAAGCATGGTTCACAAGTTTTCTCAGTTTAAGCATGGTTCACAAACTCCAAGTTAATTCTAAACCCTAACAAGACAAAACTTCAATTTAACCGGATAAGATCCATCTCATCAAGCCCCTCCTTCAATATTATGTCCAAACTTCTAGGTGTCAAAATCGACTGTAATATGAAATTTGGCATCCATATCTCCCAGACCATAAAAAAGTACATAAAAATGTAGGTCTTCTCTACAGAAACAAACAATTCCTTACTTATCAGGCTAAATTCACCATTGCACATACCCATCTCATATCTACACTCCTCTATGCCTGAACAATATTCACAAACTTGAGAAAGTCTGAAATACCCTAACTCAATTCCTGCTACAATAAAATAGCCGTTTGCCACAGACTCTCCTTTCGGGTCACATCATTGTTCAGCTCTTAAACAACTTAATTGGCTTGAACTTCCACAACTCCTGTCCCATAACAAACATATTTTTGCCCACAAAATCCTTCATCAACCTAACAAACCCCCCTGTCCTCCAGAATGTAGTACTTCAACACTCAAAACAATAAATAACTCTGTTCAAGTAATAGATTACTACTACAGATAACAAAAGCAAACACCGCAGCTGGTGATTCCCTCTTCTCCGACTTCATATCTAAAGAAATGGAACACTCTGCCTCACAATATAGTAGCCCATCCTTCCTTAACAAAGTTTAAACACATGCTAAAAACTCATCTGACAGATGCATGGCTATGCTCTTGCACCAGCCCTGGTTAATTCACCCTTAATCTCTGAAGCTATCTCACCAGCTTGCATCAACTAAACTAGCAAACTACTAACCTCAGTAATTTGAGACACTGATTTCTCAACTCCTGTTCTCTCTGCAATACTATATATCAACAAGACTAAGAATTTCCAGTCTATAATGTTTCTCAAACCCAGACTTACTATGTAAAGCTACAACAGGACTTTTATCATATCCCTAACAGATAAGTCTATGTATTGTGTTGACACCTAAAATCTACAGGGTGGAGTGATCTCTGACCACAAATTATATAACTCTTAATCTATATTTTTCTGTATATACTGTAACCTGCAGCTTTCATCAACTGCATCACTGAACTGTACATTGCATGCTGTTATTGTCATTCTATCTTTCTCTAACTGTAATCTGAATCGTATTTATATCTGGTATTTGGTATGACTGAACTGTACATTGCATGCTGTTATTGTCATTCTATTTTTGAACTGTAATTGTATTTGTATCTAGTATTAGTAGTTTGTATGTGGAGCTTTTCTTCCCGGGCCTCCATTGAAAACGCTGTCCAGTCGGACTTTCCCAATTTCCAAATGTAAAACAAAATAAAGTAAATAATAAATGAATAACACTCTCAGGTGAACCTCCCATTTTTTGACCAATGGCCTGATGGTTCTCTAATAAGCACTGTAGAATATAAAAGCAGGAAGTACCCTGAGTCTATATACCCTTCCTTCCCTGCTACGAGAAGTGAGCAGGCAATGCATCATCATTCTCCCCCAGCACACACCTGACTGCAACAGATGTCTCAGCTAATAATCATAGTACCATCTGAGCTATAGTCAGGGCATTTTCCCCTCTGTGTCATCATAGCAACTAAACACAGATATAAAATATGCACAGCACTATAGTTCCAGCAGTACCAAATATTGAGTGTGCAGAAATGCACAACAGAGTGCCATTAATGACTTGATTGGGGGGGGGGGGTACACTTACACCCAGAATGGTCAAATCTAGCCTTAGTGTCTGCAAGAAAACAAGCTAATGGCTATGGTGGCAATGGTCAGTCACTGTGAATAATGAGTTCACTGGGGTACATGGGGATCAAGGCACATGAAACTGTGACAGAAGTAATACCTAACTGTGCAGAGCCACACCAGCTGATTCAAACTTCAAACAGTATGATTTCATACCATCAAGCTAGAGCTACACAGGAATGTCTTCCTCTGCTCATGCCTGAAAAAGGTTTGGTCAGTGCTACTTCATAATCATTGGCTTTGAACTTTGGGAGTTTGACTATCATGTTCAGCAACAATGGATAACAACGGTGATTAATGTGCTGCAAGGTTTAAATTACCTTTATTGTACTGAGATGTCATTTATTTTTTTCTACAGTTAAATTATATCCTCTATACTATACTTCAACTTTGCACCTACATCTGCTCATAGGAAACTTTAGTTCTATGTACTTACCTTAAAGTATATTGACAGGTTAATTAGCAAATTCATTGTGGCAGTAATTATATTAATGTTCTTTGAAGTTCATGATTGTACATTAAATATATGTATCATTTTATGAAAGTGACTTTAGTGTAATTAAAAATTCTTTATCTCACTGCTGACATGATGCTTAATTATACTTTGAGATGAATTTATGTAAACACATGGCATACAGTCAGAAACACCCTCTCCGGTAACATCAGCTGAATAGCCAAGTGTCAGTAGTATGGAGTATCACTAAAAAACAAGGCAAGTTTTACAGGGGGAAAGCCACCTGTATAGTTTAACTCCAAACTAGTATAACTATAAAGGAAGAAAGTACACCAAACAAGAGAAACACTGGGCAGGATTCACGAAGCCTCCGTGTAAGAGTTATAACTCATATACAGAGGCTGCAGTTAAACGGAGTGATGTCAGCATGCTTTGCATATTCATGAGAGCATGCTGAATCACACCTAAGGCTAACACGGTCCATGTAAGACAGTAGGGGGCGTGTCCGTAGGCCGAGCCCTGTAAGCGGACACACCCCCAGAAGAGGAAAAGTGCTCAAAGTAAACACCCACGACAGAGTCCACGGAAATGTGAATAAACACAACACAACACATGCCCCCACAGACTATGAACAGAAAACATATAAATAAACATGTTATATATTTTTTTTTAAATTGTAAAAAAGTTTAACTGTGAGTGCGCTTGTTTGCGCGGGCGTGCCCGTAGAGCAGCTACAGTTAGCAGTCAGTGGGAAAGCACATAAGAACTAAATATGCAAAGTAAGCCAGGAAGAAACAGCGTAGCGGTAGAGATGTTGGCTGAAGAGCAGGCATTCATGGTTGGAGCCCCCACAACACCAATTTTTTATTTTGAGCAAAATAAGCACGAAACAAGTCCCTGACAAATATGTACACATAAAACCACATTTTATGCAAAATGTAATGAAATAGCCCATTTATATTGAAGAAATGTGAGGTCACAAAAGAATAAAAAATGCCAGATGTGCCCATAGCTGAGCTACAGTTTAACAGGGTGAGTGCATCTGCCCGTACGGGAGCAGTGGTTTAACTGGTGCAAAATGAGTGCCTGTAGCTGAGCAGTAGTTTAACACGCTGAATTTAAGTGCCCCTAGCTCAGCTGAGCATAATATGCGTGCCGATAGCCAAATGAGGCTTAAACCAGCGTACTCCATTTGCGCCGGAGCTGCGCACCGCGCAAAGAAGCTAACCGACGGGCAACGTTGAGCAAGCCGTATCAAAACTGCCTTTACACAGACACACCCCTCAGCATGTCTAGACAGTCATGAAAAATAAAAAGCAGTGGCCAGGTTTGAACCCAGGATACTATACACCATAGTCAAGGTACCAAACCACTAAGCCATGACAGCAGTACCTAGAAATGCAATAATAGCTAATATATAGGAATGAATACAAACTGGAGCATGGCAATGCAGGTTTACTGAAGTTGATACAATTCCAAAATGGCCAATCACAGATAAGTGCGGGAAAAACGGACTATATAAGCCCCATAGGCGGGAATACACAGCATAAACGATTGTAGAACTGAACTGCAGGCAGAATGACAGGAGTAGGAGAGGGTAGTTGCTTTCGAGCACAGAGGTGGGGCGTTGAGGAGTCCAGTTACATGGTCTGGCTCCTAGTCCACAATCATGAGGCCCAGCTCATGCAGGGCCAGGTCCTCTGGGGAGCATACAGGGCTGAGGCATGGGACAGGTTGGCTCATGATCTCACCAGTGCCACAGGGATTCCAAGGACTGGTGAGCAGGTCCATCACCACCATGTAGACCTGAAGAGACAAAAGCAGGACCAACTGAACCTTTGGATCCAGGAGGCCCGGCAAATGCCCAACGCCCCACTACTGAGTAAGTTACATTTAATTATGTATGTAAGAAATTAAACTAGCTGATATTATGGAGATGTGTATTCCAATATTACTTCATTTATATTACAGCTGCAGGTGTCCGTTCTGCGAACCGCAGAGCCTATGGCAATAGGCTGGTGCGGTTGCGCCACCAGGCAGGTCAGTAATCCACTACCAGTAACTGTAAAGAAATATAAAAGTATGACAGTCAGCAAAAGAGTGCAGTGTAGTCACTAAGGAATAAAATGTGCAAGTAACAGTGTGAAAGTGTCTGCAAGTATTGCTTGATTACAAAAGTGTGCTTCAGCCTCTAAGTTAAACCGAAAAATGAAAATGTCTGACATAAATTCTGAAATAAAAATGCCCCACCTATAAGAAAATAGTACGCAACCTGCAGCAGGCAGAAAAGTATAGCTGCAAAAGATGATGAAATCACATGTGTGAAATATATCCCTGTTGAAATACTGAAGCATGACAGAAGTGAGACTGCTGGAAAGGATTGTAATAACTACAGGTAAAACATGTCAATAAAGCCTAGAATTAAGTACCATCCTGAATAGTAAAATGAAAGCAAGTGAGAGAGTGTGAGAAAGTGTCATGAATCCAGCAATACAGTAGTAATAACCCCTGAATAAAGTATACTGCAGTCAAGACAGAATGAAATGCATGTGAGAATCAAAACCAAACAGCGAAATCTGTTCAAAGTGTTGCTGCATCTGGAATGTGTATCCCAAAATCTGGATATGTTGCTATCAGTCTGCAATATGCAGATAGGATGATTGTCTGAGATACCAAACATCCACACTTGTCTACAGCTATATAAAGCAAATGTAGCAGGATGATGTTTCTGAACAAAGCTAGATATGAATGTGTATGAAGAAAAATAAATGTATATTGATGTTGCAGTAACAGTCCTATCACCAAGTTGAAATAGTTATCATAGAGGAAACTGTAGTTAGAACAGTAGTGTGTATATATATCTGTAGCTATTAGAAATGTACAGCATATGTATTGGTATTTGAAGGTGTTAATATTATATTCTTCACCCCACCCTATAACCACATATAACCCATTCCATGTGGAAATGGTATGTGCAAACACAATTAACACCCCTGGACGTTTGTCCTGTTGGGTCATATATATTTGTATGTCCGTTGATGCATCTGCCCTGTTCATACATCCAAACCTGATGGCCTGTTGCCATCAATTAACCCTGCATGTTGTTGGACTGTGTATTGCTGTTCAAATTATGCTTGTGTTATGCACGCTGTTCAATGGTGTGAATATCTGGGTGTTTGGTTAATGGGAATACTAATGCATGCTGTTACAACTAATTGTGAATGGTATTATATGTCACTAACCCAAACTGTCATGACATAATGCAAAACATAGGACGACAGGGAAGGCGGGTTCCAGCGGACCCACCTCTCCCACCTCAGCTGGCAAGTGCACCTGGCACTAGTGCTGAGTCTGGACCCTCCACCGGTGGCCCTGTGCCACCTGCGGGTGGAAGCACTGCAGGGGATGGGGCTCACCCCCCCCCTCTGCAAGTGTGGCCAGAGGAGAACCACCACTCACCCTCCATAGCATCCTGACTGTGGTGCCGTAGGGAGATTCGGGACTCTGTTCTCGAGCCCCTACGCCAGCTTGAGGCACAGGTGGCACAACTAACGGGCATGCCTGTTGCCCGGCCTACACAGCCCCCAGCACAGCCCCGTCCTGGGCAGTGAAGGAACAGTGGCAACTGCCTATGGGTGGGGATATCAGTTCCACTGTTGCCATCTGTGGGCTCATGGGCTCTGGATATCCAAACCTCCATCTCCATCAATTGTGTAACCCCCCCCACACATGTCATACACCGCCCCTGTATGCGTCTTGTTTGTCTTGTCTGTGTACCTACCCAACCTACCTCCCCAGCTGTACCGACTTCCTTCACCTGACATACCACTCTCACCTGAAAAAAAAAAAAGGGCACTCCGTACCCACAAAAAAATTACGCCCCATACATAGCTGCCCATTCCGCACACATGTCTGCTGGACATGGAATCTATCAATTACAATTGGCTGTACAACAAGTATTATTGTTGTCCTGACACCTCACTCAGGGGTGGAAGGTTTCAAATGTCACACCAAATTACATACATATGCACAGCTGTTGCTGATGAAGAAATGGGCAGCTATGGGCCTTACCTACATCCCTCCTGCAAATCCCAAGCTTGTTTCCCTACTGTCCTACCCTCTTTGTGACCCCTTTCTCACCACTTTCCTGACTCCCCATTTTCATTTCTTTCAAAGAAAACAGCGCGGGTGTGCGCCTGAGTAAGCACTAAGTGGTTGTAAGCGGGTGTGCGCATGTGTGCGCGGAGCTAACCGCCAGTGCGCATGCGTGAGCTCCGCGCAAACCAGCGCTAACCCGGTTACAACTGCTTAAAAGTGCCTTAGTCACTTTGATTGACAGGTCCTGTACTCAGTTCAAAAGCAAAATAAAATCCCACTGTCAGTCCTGAACCCAGGACCTTGGAAACACTAGTCTGTATGACCTACCACTAAGCCATGACTCTTATACAAGAACATTGTGCTAAAATAAATATAACATGTAATAGTAGGGATGAATGTAAAGGGAATATAGGATGTGTAGTACCCAAAGCATGTCATGTAGAATTACTGTCAAAACTACTGGATTTCCATAATAGTAGTGTGTGAACACAAACAGCCATGCTAGTTGGTAGCTTGTAGGTAATAATGTCAGTTAAAGTACATATATAAATGTATGTATATGTACACATATATATATATATATATATATATATATATATATATATATATATATATATATATATATATATATATATATATATATATATATATATCTATATATAGTTGTAGGAGTCATTGTGCATACACACGTACTACAGGGAACATGAGAGAGGAATGGAGAAATGTGAATCTACAACACAGCCTGAATCATGAGAGAGATACTAACCTTTACACTCACAGAACACTGTCCACAGCATACCAGCATGGTCCCTGCCCTTACAATCTGAAATGGCAACACCTATCCCACATACCCTTTTATAGCACTGACCTGAAATCACAGTGAGAAATGCAATCAGTACACAACTGGCTGTATGCAATTAGCAAATGCTGGCTTACAATTGGTGCAGAGGCCATCACATGGACCTATGCAGATACCTACAAAAGCATCCAGTACTAACACTCCACACATGCAATACATTCATTGCACTGTCTGGAAGCAGACAGAGGGAGAGAGAAAAGTGAGAGAGAGAGAGAACAAAAAAAAAAATTATACACTGACTCTGTAACCCTAAGCTGTCAGCAGTGACAGTAGCAGCAGCAAGCAGAAGCAGTGGTAACGCAACCAGCTGCGACAAACACAGGTAATGCAAAGTAGCAGGTTAAAAGTGTACATACTGTGAACCCTCCAAATGTGTCATAGGTCTGTATCTATAGGTATGTCCATGTGATATGTTGTGTGTACGTAGTTCCACCAAAAGTGGATGACCGTACATTACATGTCAATCAGTCTTAGGCCATGATCCTGGCAGCAGTTGTCTGTGCGTTGCCCCCAGCAATGTCTGTAGTGACTGCTTTAAAAGGTCAGCCAGGTTCAAAAGGCAGGATCAGCCCATCATAAAGGCACACTGGCTGGGAAGAAGTGTCTGCAGGCACCTGATATCACTGCATATGCATCCCATACTGCATAATTCCATAGCTTAGCAGACCAGGCTGGTTATGCATATGATGTGGTAGTTCCCAGGGTCAGTCGAGGTGCCTCCTTAGTGGTGTGGGACCACTGTTGCTGTATGCCACTGTCCAGGTACATATCCTGTAGTACGGCCAAGATAAATTATCAGTGTTATATGCGGTTGTATGTCCTCTCGGAGTGCAGGTAGCACACATCCAGGGATACCATGAGGTCACAGTGGTGCTGTGTGTTCTGCTCTGCTGAGGGTGGCCCTCACCTGGAAATGTGAGATGATAGGGAGGTTACATACAGCTGTGATAAAAATTTCAACTGGTGGGGGAGAAGGAGGGGGGATACGTGCACCGAACCTGTCTGCAAGACTGTTGCCAATATCCGTGTGTTTGGTGAATGTTAAGTAGGTGTGTATTAACACAGAGCATATCTGAGGCATGTGGTCTATATGTGTAACATAACTGAAGAAGGCCTTGTGGTCATCCATAGTGTTTGTGGCCATTTCCCTCCCAGAGTAGGCCATGGCCATTGTTATGATGGACCGTAGCATAGTACCAGTGCTGACCACAGATGCCTTCCCTTAATGTGAATGTGCTCTGTCCTGCAGTTGCCTCCTGCTATTGTTATACAATCTGCCTCTGTCTGGGGTCCACCGGACAGGATGCCTAACCTTTGTGCATAGGGTCTGGGTTAGAAATGTGTGTGCAAGTTTGATGCAATCTGTGGCATGTCCGTGGTAAGCATTAGCAAAGGGGTCAGCAGTGTGGGTTGTGGCTTCCACTGGCCCAGTGTGCTGCATGGATACCATCTCAGTCCCAGCAAGTGAATGACTGTCTAATCACATACATATCAAAGTAGTCTACTGTGCTGGTGGTGGGGGTGGGATATGTATATCCAAGCCGAGTAACTTCTGTCCACATCACAGTAGTGGATGGCGTCCCACATACAGTACCTTGGGATGAACCCCCAGAGTGAGGTTGTGCATTGGACCTGTCAGTGTGTGCTGACCGATGGGGCATGCTACTATGTTGTGTGGAATGTGTCAGGTATTGTTGCAGAGGTGTTGGCTGAGCACTGATATCTGGCCATGTACCTGTGTATCCACCACGACACACACACGCTTGCAACATATGGGAGTAGTAGTATATCACTACACATGAGTATCATGTATAGTATGTGTGCCATATATTGCTGACATAGTCTGCTGATATCCTGTTTGTGTTCTCTTACAGGGAGATGGCGCATCAGCGTAATCCCGCCTACTCTGTAGCGGAAGACGAGGAGATCCACCAGAGCCTGGTGCGGGAGTATGATATCCTGTTTTCCTGCACCAGTCAGAATCAGCAGGAGAGGGCTGCACTGTGGCAAGACCTTGTCCATAGGGTAAATAATATTGGCACGCATAACAGGACATATGAGCAGGTACGACATCACTGCAGTGATTTAATCCAAAGTGTCCGTCAGTGTGCATCAGATATCCACAGGCAACAGGTTGCCACAGGAGGTGGGGTGGCCACACATCCCCCCTCACCAGACTGGAGGGGCTACTCCTAAGTGTTGTGGCTCCAGCCCCGGAACAGCAACAGCAGTACACCTGCATTATGATGGAGGCTGGTTCCACACAGCAGCACGACATGGAGCATGCAGGTAATATGCCATATGTACACTTGACTGTTCTGTACACTGTATCATATGCAATATCAATGGCACAGTTGTGCCCACTGACATTAATCTCATCATTTCTGCAGGTCCCTCCGGGGTTACAGCAAGGCAGGCCATCCATGCTGGTGAGTGTGTTTAACATAACCTATAATAGTCCTGATAATGCTAGTAACAGTAGTGTAACTCAGTAGTGCTCTGTGTGTATACTGCGGGGTGTGCATATGTGCCTGTGCCCATGTGTGCATGTGTGCAGGTGTGCCTGTGCCCACGTGTGCATGTGTGCCTGTGTCCACATGTGCATGTGTGCATGTGTGCCTGTGTCCACGTGTGCATGTGTGCATGTGTACACGTGGCCACGTGTGCATGTGTCCATGTGTGCATGTGATCATGTGTGCATGTGTCCACGTGTGCATGTGTCCATGTGTGCACGTCTGCATGTGTGCATGTGTGCATGTGTGCCTGTGAGCATGTGTGCATGTGTGCCTGTGTGCATGTGTCCACGTGTGCATGTCTGCATGTGTGCCTGTGTCCATGTGTGCATGTGTGCCTGTGTGCATGTGTGCAGAAGTGCATCACTGGTAACAATGTCTGGAGACTGTAAACTGTGTTTCCTGTCTTCCTCCCACAGGTTCTGGTGCTGCTCTGGTGACCTGCAGCAGGGAACCTGAATCTTGTGCCACGGGTACTGGTAATGATGATATTTGTGTAATGGTACAGGAAGGTGTGTCAGGGTCTGCCATTGGTCATGCAATTGACAGTACACAGCTGTCAACCCCATCATTACGCACAGTCATCCTGCCAGTACATCCTTTGTTACCATTGTCCCTAGGTGATGGACAGGATACAGTGGGCATAGACCAGGGTAATGTGGTACCTGTGGCACATGCGTCCCCACACAGCAGCCATGGGCAGGGTCCTTCGATGGTACCACACAGACAGTTGCCCATGGGTTCTCGTGGGAGCGTCCGTGGGCGTACTGCCTCTGGCCGATGTGCCCAAAGAGGTCTGTCAACCTCAGCTATGTTTCGGACTGTCATGCAGGCACAGTCGCGTATGGAAAAGTACACCAGACAGGGTCTGAGGGAGCTGAGAGCATGTCGCACAGCCATGACAGACAGTATGCGTGACATTGCAGATGCTATCCGTAATTTCACCGATGTCATAGACAGACGTTGTGGGGACATATTACAGCAGTTCCACAACCAAATGTCCATGAGCCAGGGCAATGGTGGGCGTTTGCAGCGTCGACGTGGCCGTATGCCGGCAACAGCAGCAGCTGGCAGTTGGTGCAGACGACAACAGGCTCGCGCACGCCCCCATAGTGCCAGCAGCAGCCCCAGCAATGCTGGGTCTGTGCTGTCATCGGAAAGCCCCAGGAGACCACATGCACGTGGCTCTGGACAGTCCCAACAGGGACCTGTGTCCAGTCAACACACTCCCGCTTCTGATGACAGTACCCAGTCTGGCTTAGTACTGGATACGGTCCGTAGCACCCCTGCCAGGCACAGGTACCATGTCCTTGCCCACAGACACTGATCTGTATGACCTGCCAGGTGCAGTCTGTGGCTGTCCACAAACCCCTGTATATGGCAGCCATGAGGTGGAACTGTATGCATGCATACACACATGCGAAATGTTAACACCTAGGGCAACCACATACACACACACACTGCACCAACACTGCCCCACCCTGTACTGCTGCCCCTCACCAACACACATACACACACATGTCAATTGGTGGTATCAGTGGCTGACTTAGGCATACCTAATCCACACCCTGTGCATATGATGACACTGTGCCACCTCCTGCAATCTCCAACATCATTGCGGGAACAGGTAAACACGTTGCTGATGCACGGGGTGACTACATAGAAGTGTATTAGTAGTATGATGTTGGTAACAGTACAGTGTGCTGCTATGACTGTGTGTATATCCCAGCATGCCTGCTGCAGTAACTGTATGAATGTCCTGAATTGTTATCTGCACCCATAGTACATACCAAAGTGTAACAGCTGCACATAATTGCATGCCGGTGGTAAGGTTGTCAACAGATAGCCGCATACATGGGTAGCGCAAGGGGAAAGCTAACGCAAGTAGTGATATGCAATGGTGGGCATGTACAGTAATGGTGTCAAGTTGCCCACAACGACTATGCAATGTGGATGTTTGCGCATGTAGATATGTGTGCAGTACCAATGTAATCCAAATCACAAATAACTATGACATAATATCAGTTTTACCATGGACATCTGAGCTGTGTATTCCTGGGTACATGTTGATAGTGCCTACATATTTGCATTGTTACTTACTGTTATTGTTACCCCTTCTTTGTTGTACAATGCACTACTTCCAGCCCTGTTTACTGTAGCTTTGTTTGCATGCATGTTCGCTTGGGGTTCCCTGGAACACTGCTTACACCTGCAATGCAGAGTTACAGTGCTTCTGTAGACTCCTAGTGACATCTGCATAGTGTACAATACGTATGTCAACTTTACACATGACAGAACGTCACTGTCTGTCCTGTACTCATGTACGTTGCCTGTGACACATTGCACATGTCTTACCTGGCATTTACCCACATGTGCAGTCATATATGCCAGTGCTATGAAACAGTAGCGGTACACCCACACATACACACCTTCAGTATGTTGTTCCCCATTGGCCCTATGTGTTGGTACTCACCATAGCAATCACACTACTAGGGTAGCATGTGTAAAGGTAACCTGTGAATCACCTCTATTGTCCAGTTGTGGTTTATGTGAGTCATGTGGCAATGTCACAGCTGCCACATGTATGCAGTCAGCCATTACCCTTGGCCAGGAATGTACAACACATGTGTGGGATGCCACCACACAGCCAATCTGGGGACTGGGCTCTCTGAACCCAGTAATGCCATACCCTGTCAGGTGGCATGTCATATATACTACATCCTGGACAAACTTCAACCCCAATCCCTGCTGCTACTATTGATAAAACCCCTGAAGATGTTTCTGATAGTTTTGACCAATTCTTTACTGAGACATTTCAAGCCCTAGCTAGCCATCTACCTCTTAGCTCTCCTGGTCCTGAAAGTAGCACCCCTAGAAACCTACTTGCGTTCAGATGCCAACCAGTCACCACTTCACTTCTCCGTACCTTGATTGAAACAGTGAAACCCACTACACTTTCTGCTGATCAACTCCCTGCCGAGTACCTATCAAAATCAGATGATGCTATTGCTTACCCCGTCTCAAAACTAATCAAACGAACCATGGTAGAATCTAAATGTCCCACCATCTGGAAAATATCCTATGTAATCCCACTTCACAAAGGAGGCAGCTCTACTGAATTCTCCAATTATAGGCCAATAGCTATACTCTCTCCACTTGCAAAGATTATGGAAACTTTATTCACAGACAATTCATGCACCACCTAATCCAAAATCGCCTTATGGCAAACACTCAGCATGGCTTCCGTCCTCATTACAGCACTACTTCAGGCCTCCTAGCCTTTACTAACACTATAAACCATACTTGCAACACTAATTATATATCCTCAGCCCTCTTTTTGGATCTTTCCAAGGCATACGATATGGTTGATCACCAACTTGTAATCCACACCCTGCAAACATTCTGTCTAGATACTGGAGCCTTCCAGTGGTTTCAATCCTACCTGAATGGTCAACAGCAGGCTAGCCTCTGCCAGAACAAACTCTCTAACCTTCTACCTAACACCCTCTGAGTACCACAAGGCTCTATACTAGGGCCCTTGCTGTTCTCCATCTTCATTAATGACCTTTATACTGTCATTCCAAATGTCAGCTGTATCCAATATGCTGAAGACTCTACTCTGATCTGCTCAGCCACATCTCCAGTAGAGTTATGGTCAGCTACCCAGACCACCTTTAATACAATAGAAAACTGGCTTTCTGAACATTGTCTGATCCTAAATCCCAAATAAACTAAACTGCTGTTATTTCACCAACACGTAGGTCTACCGCTTTCACCTTTACCATAACATCAACTGATGGCACAATAATCTCCCCTGACCCATCTACTAAACTATTAGGTGTCATCATAGACAATAATCTCAAATGTGACCTACATGTTAACCAAATTATCAAAGCCATCAATAAAAAACTAGGGTCACTTTACAGAATAAAAGCCTTCCTAACCCCTCCAGCTAAAGGTGCCATAGCTCGCTCACACCTTCTTTCAACACTTCTGTATGCATCCCCTCTACTCTCGAATATGAACAAGACTGTCCTTAACAAACACTCAATGTGCTACAACCACATTGCCAGGTTTCCCACTGGGCTGCCTTTTAGGACACATCATTGCATCAATCACCCCCTATAACAATCCTAGACCGCTTCGATCCTCTAACAAACTACTAATTCAGACTAGCAAATTTAATAACACAGCCGGTGATTCTCTCTTTGCAAACTCTGTAAGTAGATCCTGGAACTCACTTCCAGCTGAGATTACCTTACTTTCCACCTTAGGTCAATTTAACACTAGACTCAAACAACATTTGTCACTTAACTGGCTATGTCAATGTATCAAGCCTGGCTAACTCGAATGTGTAAAATCTGTTAACCAGTTTACTGTGTTATTTAATTTAATCCTGACTTGTGCTCAGGACTAACATTAACCTGTGGAACATGTTTAACTTGCTTACTTATGTAATCTCTGTAAATAATCTGTTTGTAATATGTAATGCTGGTATTATGTAATGCTGTATCTGCTTACCCTTGTAGCTTTTCTCCCGGCCTCCCTGAAATGGACATGCATCCAGTCGGACTATCCCGGTCAACAAATGTAGGATAAATAAATAAATAAATAAAATATATTACAGTGACTACAATACAAGTCAGACATTGACACGCACTGACAGCATGCTGAACACACTGGGGCATACGTGGGGACTCAGAATAGCATCCTGCCTGAGCATCACACACCTCCGCAGCTGGCACACAGGCATATGTTCCGTCGGAACAGAGCACATGCCACACATGGCACACACATCCCCTGTGCCACACACTCAGAGCCTGTAGGGCTACACAACACACCTGCTACAGACGTGTCAGGCACCTGTCTTGGGTGCTGCACTTGGGTCCCGCTCAACAGGCTGTATCTGGTGAAGGTCACAGTGATATGCCTCAGGGGCACTATGGCCCACCACAGAACACATGCATACAGGTCAGTCAGAGCCATGGACACATATGACTCACTCATTGACCATGCCAGTATGGCTGACCTGAGACATACCTTCCTGGACTACATGATAGGGAACATAGAATGGATCTCTCAGCATGTGGCACAGGCCAGTATGAGCCTGATCTTGGTTGCCAAAATACCCTCACCAGGTATGCTACCACTATATGTGGGAAGGGTGTTGTATGTCTACATTATGCTCAGTCTCCACTGTCATTCATAGGGTATCCGCTGGCTGTCAACGTGTGCTTACATGCTAGGGAAGCCACAATGATGTGCGAGGGTCATCTTGCACATGACACCCATGGCCCGATGTATAATGGCAAGGCTCCTTGGTACACACATACTGCCTTATGCTGCAGGACATGGTTTACATAGCCACCTCCGTGGGTATCACACAGGTTAGGACACTAACAGTGCTGCTACACAACAACAGCAGTGTACACCGGAAGATGCATGCACCAGACACTGTCCTCAGCACGGTGAACTGCAATGTCTGTGCAGTACCAGATTCCTGATTCATGGCTCACAGGTGTTACGCATCACTGACAGGTTATGCCCCATACCATGCCTGTCGTCCCCTACACATTTAACACACATGGACAGGGGGGTGGTATCCCAAGGTACCACAGATATACACACCTCCAAGTTGTTGGCACAGCACAAAGCATCAGGGCCTAATCATGTGCAGCTAACAGTGTGTCAGACTGCCATCTGGTTCATAGCCTGGCACACACAACCCTCCCATACACAGGAAGACCACCTATCCTCCATAACAACACTGGCAATATGACAGTCTCAAGAACTGTGTTTATATGGCTGGACTGCATCCAGCCAAACATTGTGCATGAGCATTACTGTAGCTACAACACACTAGTTGAAGGGTTCACAGCATGTGGTCACTGAATTGCAGTGGAATGACATGTTACCACTACCACAACAGGTGGGAACATGCAGCACCTGTACATCAACTACATATACACTATATGGCCCAGGCCAGATGTGTATCCCCTGCTGTAGGTATTTTACCATATATACCCACACTGTATAGACACATACCGCGTGCGGACCCTGCACAGTAAGACACAGTCATATTGGTATACATTGCAAATACCATTTATCCACTCGAGGCATGTGTCAGGCATGGTAACTACTGCAGGTCACAGGTATTTATGTGTATGTGTCACACACATACATCATGTGTGCAATGCCATTGCTGGTTTAGGCACTGGCATGCATTGTTATGTACAAAGACTCACACAAGGTCATACTGTGTGACACAAACACACGTGGCAGTTGTGGGTTACCAAAACATACCTATCTGTACTCTGACAATGGTAATAGACACAGTAGCAGAGCACACTATTGGCATTACTAGCCAACTAGCCCTGTTTGGCTGTGCTGATAGTGTGGTGACATCCCCTGTGTTTACTGGGGGAATAGGCAGCATCTGGTGTATTGCAGTATTTGGCAAAAGGATCTGTTCTCTTACACTTGCATTTACACACACCCTACTACCCCCACACACACACTTGCCATTTGCAGGATTCATTCCCCTACCTAAGTCACGACACGTGAGAGAGACGCATTAGCAAAGCGCACTATTCGGATTACTAGATAGTTCCTCTTCTATGGCTGTACTTATAGGGTGCTGACAACATCAGTATTTTGAAAGGGTAATGTGCATCAGGTAGTGTGATCTCCTGATTGCCAAAACTAACATGTTTTTCATACGGAAATGCACACACACAAACTCCCCACATCCAAACACACACACACTTCCAGGTTTCAAACCCCTACCTAAATATGTTATGGCACTTGAGAGTGATGCTGTAGCAGGTTGCGCTATTCTGAGTACTGGCATATGTCTCTTCTCAAGCTGTATGTATAGGGTGCTGTCATCATCACTGTTTGGAAAGGGTAATGTGCATCATGTAGTGTGATCCCCTGATTTCAAAAAAGCACATGTTTTCATACAGAATTGCACACACAGAGTCCCCACATCCAAACACACACACATGCCATTTACAGATTTCAAACTCCTACCTAACTATATTATGACACTCGGGAGAGACGCATTAGCAGAGTGCGCTATTCGCATTACTGGGAGGCTTCCCTTCTCCTGCTGTACTTATAGGGTGCTGACATCATCAGTGTTTAGAAAGGGGAATGTGCATCCTGTAGTGTGTTCTCAAAGTTGCCAAAAGGCACATTTCCCTCACACAAAATTGCACACACACAAACCTCCCTCATCCAAACACACACACTTGCCATTTGCAGGTTTCAAACAACTACCTAACTATGTTATGACACTCAAGATGGACGCATTAGCAGAGCGCGCTATTCGCATTACTGGGAGGCTTCCCTTCTCCTGCTGTACTTATAGGGTGCTGACATCATCAGTGTTTAGAAAGGGGAATGTGCATCCTGTAGTGTGTTCTCCCAGTTGCCAAAAGGCACATTTCCCTCACACAAAATTGCACACACACTAACCCCCCTCATCCAAACACACACACTTGCAGGATTCAAACCACTACCTAACTATGTTATGACACTCGAGACGGATGCATTAGCAGAGCGCACTATTCGTATTACTGGGAGGCTTCCCTTCTCCTGCTGTCCTTATAGGGTGCTGACATCATCTGTGTTTAGAAAGGGGAATGTGCATCCTGTAGTGTGTTCTCCCAGTTGCCAAAAGGGACATTTCCCTCACACAGAATTGCACACACACTAACCCCCCTTATTCAAACACACACACTTGCCATTTGCAGGATTCAAACCACTACCTAACTATGTTATGACAATCGAGACAGACACATTAGCAGGGCGTGCTATTCGCATTACTGGGAGGCTTGCCTTCTCCTGCTGTACTTATAGGGTGCTGACATCATCAGTGTTTAGAAAAGGGAATGTGCATCCTGTAGTGTATTCTCCTAGTTGGCAAAAGGGATACTTCTTTCAAACAGTCTTGAACACACATTAACCCCCTCCACACACACTGTGCATGTACAGGATTCAAACCCCTACCTAACTATGTTATGACACTCGAGATGGACGCATTAGCGGAATGCACTATTCGCATTACTGGGAGGTTTCTCTTCTCCTGCTGTACTTATAGGGTGCTGACATCATCAGTGTTTAGAAAGGGGAATGTGCATCCTGTAGTGTGTTTTCCCAGTTGCCAAAAGGGACATTTCCCTCTCACAGCCTTTCACACACACACACACACACACACACACACACACACACACACACACACTGAGCATTTGCAGGATTCGAACCCCTACCTAACTATATTATGACACTTGAGGGAAACGCATTAGCAGAGCACACTATCCGAATTACTGGGCATCTTTTCTGCACCTGTAGTATTTATAGGGTGCTGACATCTTTATTTCTACAGAGGTATGTACATGTAGTACTACCTGTCAGGTGGGGGATAGCATATATATGCATTTGCAGCCACCTACGTCAGGGCCAGATATGCACATTGCACTGGCAGGTTATGTTCTATACCATGCTTTGGGACCACAGGACCTGTAACACACAACACAACCAGTCCAGAACACCACACCCACATCCAGGACACACACTTAGCTTCCCTGGGAACAGTGCCAGGATATGCAGGTGTTCACATACACCATTCCAGTTGTTAACATCAGGTACAGGCATATAGTGTGTGAGAACTACTCAGGCCTCTACCACTTTACCCAACAGCCACTACAATTTGTGGGTCCATGTGCTATGGCAGAACCACACACCACAGCCACATGGGGGAATACATATTGCACCTGTCCATCTGCAACATGGGTACTCACTGTTCCACACCAGAGGTAGACCACCATTGTTGATATCTGACCATACCCACCTTTCCCTGGACATCCATATCCCATCTCCACCCCCAGGCAAGGTTGTCACTGCACACAAACTGTATTTAGCACAAGCAGACTCTACACTTGTGTAGACTGGGGTGGACCACTTCAGAGGACCCATGCTGGAGGACTATACTGGCCACTCAGCATAATCCTTGACAGTTGCATTCTATGAGCATGTGTACAGTTTGCATTGGTCATGCTATCCCACATATACCCATCACTGCTCCACAACAAGACACCTGTCAGCTGTACACCACCCATATATGCGCCGTACAACAGACAGAGTGACATAATACATTGCAGAGCTGTAGCACACAGAGGGAGGACATCTGTGAACAGTTCCAGCATGGCACTTCATTCACACATACTCACAGTGTTGACAGTGGAATCGTCCAGAGAATGCAGATAGGGCTCCCCTCAGTCTGTTATTGACGGACACCTACTGTCAGAGATCCTCAGCAACCCTCTCACAGCACACACCGACAACATGGCTGTTGCTTAGCACATTCAATCCCTGGGACCTCCACGGTGCCCCTGCTTGACAGAGGCACAGCTCACTAGCCTCACATGTTGCCTTCTGTGACCTACTTTACAGTGGCACAGTAGCCTACTATCCTGGGGATGCAGATGCCAAGCACACTCTGGCTGAGCTGTCATTCCCTAGGGCAACAAGCCTAGTATTGACCTCTACACCCAGATGTTCAATTGTCGGATGCACAATATTTGTTGTGCTGTTCTACTGTTTGCAGGTCTTTATTACCATAGCATTCCCTGTTCCTATGACCAACTTGTGTATCTGTGGAAGATGTTTGCATATGACGGCAATCCACTATATCACTTATGTCTCTGTAGTCATTTACTGTGTGCACTGGGCTGATTGCTGTGTTGTGGTTGGTTCTTGGATTGACATGTACAAATACCAGATATGTGTGGCCAACTGCTAAACGGAGATATGGCCTAAGTGTGTGAGCATGCCCAGTTCAGCCTTTCCATGGCATGTTGTCTGACATATGCCTCATTTATCAAAGTGTGCAAGCATGCCCAGTGTGAGCTTTCCATATGTTGCACTCTGAAGTCCACCACATATTTGGGTGTGTGTGAATATCAACAATATCTCACGTTTATGGTTGTGTGTTGGGTGTCATGTTGTGTACTAACTGGCCAACTGCTTCGTGTCTGCCACAACAGGGATTATACTGTGCCTGCAGGGATTGCATAGAAAACTTTGCAGACAGTTCTCAACATACTTTCATAATGACCTAACACTGTAGTACCGTATAGTGTACTGGTTCAGTACTTTCACTGTGGTGGACAGTATTCTGGGCTTTAGTCCTATGACTGCTTGACATCTTCATAGTGAGCACAACAGACTGTGTAGGGGCCAGTTGTGCGCATATGACAATGTTGCAATATGTTCAGATATGGACTACCTACACCAGGCTCGTCCAACATTGGTAGTGTATTCCACAACATAGGTGGACATTGGCAAACACTAGCGATGTTCCCTAGGCCATTTCTGATGCTAGTCACAGGGTGTGTTTGTCCTTCGACACACAGTGTAACTGGAGTTTGCCATGACATATGTCATGGTTAGTATACTGTGCCTCCGTCTACCTCTGACATAACAGTGATACCCAGGGTTAGCCTACCATCTCCCATACACTCATCAGGATTCCTTTTGAGGGGTGTCGATATGTGACTCTCTGGCTGACATGTACCAGGAGTTTACTGGAGTGGGCGTGCCTTCTGTGTTATGGATCATTCTGTACAGCTTGTCCTATGTATGTCAGTGCTGGGGTTCAGGTCTCTCATGTGCATAGCTCACTGCCATTCAGATTGTACAAGGTGCAACATGTTCATTCATTCCAGATTGGACATGGCTTCATACATCAGGCACAGCTTTCCTGTAGCTGGGAAGGATGGCGGTGTGTGGGGCTGCAGTTTGTTTACTCAGGCAACACATGGCATCTGTTCATGCTATTTGCTACCCCTGGTAGGGTACTGTTGTGGACTTTACAGTTGATGGAGGTGTCTGCTGCGGTATATCCCACAGGGGCTATTGTAGTCAGTTGTGACGCTGATGGAGGATGACTGCAGATCCACAGTGAGTTCCCCTTATCTACATCTGCCAACCTTCATGTTTGGGTGGGTATATGGTACATGTTTCTGCGAACACTACAGCCACATGTTTGTCCAGTGCAGGATATTTATCACTTTTTGTACCCAGGTCTCACATTACATGTTAGGTACCTCATGGGTTAACACCTGTGTGGTAATTTGTGGGCACTTACTGTATATCCATGGTGGTTGTCTATACACAGTTCTGCAATTAGCTTGCTGACATGGCTATGGCTACAGTTGTCTGTTTGTAGGTGGCCCTTTTGTGGGTTGCTTGTGTCAGCTGGGGTCGGATATGGTGGGCTGTTTGTACTCCTCTGCATACATGTTCAGTCACAGTCCTTCCATGTTGGCCTATACCTATGGGACATATATACAGAACGGGGGTGGGGGGGCCAAGACCAGGCCTTGTGGGATGCCACTCATATCCGCTTTGTAGTCTGACATGGATGCGGCATGTCTGAGCATGTCAGTTCTGTCCTTGGTCTGGTTTGCAACCCCTCTACTGACATAGGGGTATATATTTAAGCTGGTGAACATATCCATACTGAACTCGTACGGTATTGTCTAGAAGCATGTGCACGGTCCAGCTACGCCGTGTGGACCACATTGCCCTCATCAATGACCTTAATGACTGCTTCAAATGGGTCAGACATGTTTAGGGGCAGGTTCTGCAGTTACAAAAGCCACACTGTGTAGGGTCCAGTATCAGTAGGTCCACAATAGCCTTCTGTCTGCGGTACATACTGATACTTTCCGTAGCTGTGCAGAACAAGCTTGTCAGGACCCTAGGGTGGTAGTTTGGAGTATCCATTCAGGCAATACCTTTGTTGTGATGGACCACTGTTGTTGTACACTGCTCTTTGGGTACATATCCTGTGGTAAGGCTGACATTGGGCAGTAGTGTGATTTGGCATTCCATTATTCTTGGAGTCCATGTTGGCCTCAGCACAGGACACCATCACATACCTTTGCTGCTGTGTGTTCTGCTTTGCAGATGATGGCTGTTACCTCAGCATCTGCAATGTCAGGGGACCATCAGTCTGCTGGGATAGGTATTTTGCACTCGGGGGGGGGGGTGTTTGCACTGCACCTGACAGGTTGTATGTTAGCAATATGTGTGTGTGTTTTGTATGTTGTTTGTAATATCTGTGTGATTCGGAGCATATCTGTGGATGCCCAACATGGTTCCTACCATCAGTTGGGTAACCCTTGTGATTATCCTTAGTGTCCTGTACGTTTTGTATCTTCATAGGTTCATGGGTTCATACTAGGCTATACACCGCGGCCATTAGTAAGCCTAGCCAGAGTGTGTGTGCCTTTCTCCACCCCTTGCTATGTTCAATTATGGCCATTTATGAAGTTCTTCACTGTGCCTCTGTCTGGTCGTGACACAGTGAGGACCCCCAGTATACATGTACGGTCATCCATCCACTTGGCAATATTCCTGTTGAGGGGTGTCAGTGAGGGGCTCTGCCTACCATGGATTGGGATTCTGTTTCTGGGTTTGGGGAGCCTCTGGGTTATGTATCTGTCCCTCCAGCACATTTTATTTCATTATGTGTTGAGGCTGACATCTGTGACTCTCACAGCTCCAATGGCTTTGATTTCCTGTGGTGGAGCATGTCTATTACTCCTGTGTTGGACATGGCCTTGTACAACAGACATACAATGCCTCTGTGTAGGCAGTGTGTGACTGCAGTCAGCTGGGGTGTCTACAGCCAGGCAGCATATGACATATATTTTACACCCTTTATCCTGTTGGTGGGGTAACTATGAGGTCTTCCGAACCGCTGCAGGTGTCACATACGGTACATCCCATATGAGTCATTGTACTAGATTATGGGTCTGATAAGGGAACCGTACAGTGGCACAGTGACCTCTGTTGATGTTGATGTGAATCCTTTCATGATACGGTGTCCAATATCGACAATCTTCATAGCCACATTGGCATTGTGGGTGTCACATGACAGATTAATGTCGACCTGTGTCCCTAGGTCCCTGATTACTCCTTGCATACATAATGGTTTGACATCTATGTGGTAATTTGTGTGTACCTTGTCTGGTATTTGGTGGGACATTCATACTGTCCGGTTTCTTCGGATGTCTGGGTGGAGTTCTTGTGTGTGAGAGTGTGGTCTGTCACATGCTACAGACTGTACAGCAGTTTTGACTACAGCTATGTGCACATGGGTGGTCTCCACTGCTTTGTGCATTGTCAGTTACCTGGCAATATGGGTGTATGTGCTGCATATGGATACTCCCCCTCCTTTGATGTTTTGGTGCAGGTGTTGGGGCCATAACACATGATATGTGGTATAACCTAGTAGTGCTGGTGTGCTATTACTAGGCTTGCAGCAGGCTTCTGTCACTGCACAGACATTGTTGTTCTCCATAATGGGAAGTGCCTCAGGGGCATGCATATTGCAGTTTACAAATCTGGCATTGGTCAGCATTACCCTTATGTTTCCTACCACTTATGTTTTCTAGGGTGGTGGGTAGTCTTTTTGGCCTTGCCTACATACGGCTCTATGGAGGCGGCAAAGGCCTTATCCAGTATCCAGACGCACACGGGTAACAGGTGCAAGCCATCCCTGGAACAGTGGCATGCCTTGTCATGCTTGACATCTCAAGCAGACAGACATTAGACCCTCTTGGACTGACAGCTGTAACTGTGCCAGCTGTTAAACATGAGCATTCTGTGTTTGTACTGTGGCATCATTCTTGGTGAGGGTTGGATGCTGCACACAGCCAGTGTCATACCGCCCTGGGGTACATACTCAGAGGGACCATCCATGTCTCTTTTCATGTTGACCAGGGAGGTACATCTCAGGTAATTCACACCAGCATGGACATTGAGTGCATCATATTTCTGCTTGCTTTGGGGTGATCTGCGTACTTGTGTTATGTGGCATTTTGTGGCAGCCTACAGGCAGCTTACTCTACCCTTTCCCTTGTTCAGTCTGGTGAGTGGGACAGCAGTGTGTCTGCCTATACAGACACCTATTACGATTGTATCAGGCATGTTGTTTCTCCTTCTGGCCTGTGACTGTTTGGCACAACAGCTTTGCGTACTATTCGTTACATGTGCTACGTTTGAAGGTTGTGGTTGCTTGTGATCTGCTTTGGAGGCTTCTGTTGGTGTGGTGTGTTTGTAATTAAGGCCTCCGGGAATATTTGTCTGTGTTTATGTGTTTGGTTTACAGTTGTGGTAGGTCTATGTGGGACTGGGTTTGTGGTGTATGTGGTTACCTTCTCCTCCTGACTAGTTTTGACAGTACTGAGTTGGTGGAGCTCAACCTCTGGTTTGGATACATGGATGCATCTATCACATATATTTGTATTTATTGGGAGGTGTTGTGGTTGTCTATGTGCTTGGGACTGGTGTCACATTGCCTCTGGATTCACAGATTCTACTTGTTGTGGCTGGACTTAGTGGATTGTATGTGTGCACATATGTTATTGCCATACTACTGGTCAGTGATTACTTCCCTTTTTATGTTTGCTCTATCATGTGGTAGCTTCTTCATTCTCTTGCATGGTTTGGTAATGGCTGGAGTCCAGCATGCCAGATGCCTGCGTGTATGGCATTGTGTGTTGTTGTTATTTGTGATTGCATACTCCAAGCATTCCTGGCTGTGTTCATGGAATGCCTGTATAACATGTTCTGTGGTGTGTCCCATATTCTGCAGTTACACAGGGTCTTTTGTGGATTCAACATCGGTTTTGAGGGCTGCAACCTATGCTTTACACATGTTTTTCACTGTGGTATTCTGGCCAGGGACTGGGGTCAGGATGTGTATATCCAGTGTGACTACTCTATGGTCTGGTCTTACCAGTGAGGGGTACACTTCTCATCTTGCCATCCAGTACACATGTTGCTGATTATCACATCCAGTATGCTTACCCCTCTTGTGGGAGTGGTACATTGTTCCTGGGCATTTTGGTTTATGGAATCTGGGTAATTTTCTCCTACTGTGTTGGTGCTAGTATAATGCTCCCAGTGTATGTTTGGGTATTTTCAGTCAAGCAATATAATGTGGTTTGGGGGGCTTGATATATTCATGTATTCCGACATAGGCCAGGTGCAGTTCCTGGTATTAGGACAGTAGTCTGCAGCAGGCTATATACTGGGAGGCGGTTTTAGCCATTGGTGTTTGACCATGGCTAATCCATGCTGCTTCTTGTTGTGGTACCAACATGAGGGTGTGGTTATCCTTTCCATTTCTTGCTAGTCACCCTCCTTTTGTAGCTTGTTCCATGTTTTGTGGCTGTACAGCACAGTCTGAGGTGTGACCTGGTAGTGTTAGGGTGCTGATGTGAGCCTTGACCCAGTTCTCTATTACAGGACTGGTATCTACATTCTCCATACTGTGTGTGTTTACACTGCACACATCTTGCTGTTTATACATCTGTCATTGGGTAGCATTACATCTAGGTTCCTATCCCTTGTAGAACCTATGAAGGTAGGTTTGTGTTTTGAGACTTATCTATTCAGGGCATGCTGTGGGTACTGACAGCCTTTGCCAGTATCCATGGGGCATGGCATGATAGGTGCACACCACCCCTAGCAGGTGGAGCATCATGTTATGCTCCGCATGTCTTCCCAGCCTGAAAAACATTGGCTCCCCTTTGACTAACTGCATTACTTCAGCCAGTTATTGCACTTGATCATCCCATCGTCATTTTGTGGCTTCATGCTTGGTGAGGGTGGATGTTAGTCAGGGTGCTCATGTGTGCATATAGTACATGGTGTTACATTACTTAACACATGGCATTCATGCCTCAGGTGGTGCTGCAGGGCTGCCTCTGTCGGATGCGCATATTACACTTCCCTGTACATGTTTGTGTGCAGGTCATGTCATTTTAGGCATCCATGTTATCATTTGAGTGAGTCAGAGAGGGTATCATTCCCAGGGTTCCTACTGAGCCAGTGTATGTGCTATGCGTTGCCTCTTTGCCAAGGCCAGGGCATACTGGGCACGCCTCCTTCTGCCTACTGGGGCAGGCTCAGGTTGTTCCTCCTCCGAGTCACGCTCTGCCTGTGATGGCCTTGGCAATGGTGGGGGGCTGTTTGGCCCGGCCCTATGCTGGTCCTGCTGCAGCTGTTTTCGCAAGATCATATTATGTAGCATAGCACATACCATGACAATTTGGGTACATGTAGTTGGTGTGTACTGCAAGGCTCCACCAGATGTGTCCAGACACTGGAACCGTGACTTGAGCAGCCCAAACACATGCTCTATTACATTACGTGTTTGTGCGTGTGCCTCATTATGGCGTTCCTGTTCAGGTGTGTGTTCGTTTCTGATGGGTGTCATCAGCCACGGCTCCAGTGCATAACCTGCATCCCCCACTAGGTGTCCGTGTGGGATGTCCCCATTGGCAAATGTCTGGTACAGCTGCGTCAAATGCCAGATGTGGGAATCGTGGTAACTCCCAGGGCAGCCAGCACACACATTCATTATTATGCCCTGGGCATCACACACGACCTGGCAGTTGATGGAGGGGAAGCCCTTGCGGTTAATGTAGGCCCTACCCCGCTCACCGGCTGGTGCTTTGATGCATATGTGCGTGCAGTCTATTGCACCCACTACCTCAGGGTATTCTGCTATTTGCTGGAAGAGACGCATATTGCTGGCCAATACCTCATGGGCATTGGGGAAATATACATGATCACTGACATGTGCTGACATGGCATCCAGGAACTGGTGCAGTACCCTGGAGGCTGATTCCTGTGATATCCTCATCATATCGCCAGTTGGTCTCTGGAAGGTACCTGTTGCTAGTATTCTTAGGCCAACACATACCTTGGTTTCCACTGGGATGGGTTCCCCTCTGTTGGTTCTGTGTGTGAGGCGTGGCCTGCACAGCTCAACAATTTGCTGCAGGAGCTCTCTGTCCACTCTATAGTGCTCTACTATCTCCAGCTCATGTAACCCATGGTAGGTGACCCTGGGCCTGTACACTCTTCACCGTCTCCTCACTGTGGGTTGTCTGGCACCATCTGCATTGTCACCACCCTCAGCAAGTCGCCTATGTCTCATTATGACAGCTATGGCAGCCCCTAACATTTCTGCTCTGAGTTCAGCTTTTTCAGTTTTCACTTCTATTAGCTTACTCCTGTCTTGCAGTGTCTCTTAAGGGAAACATCCTGCACTACTGTTTGCAGAGTTTTAAGTGCTGGGCTGGGCTACTATTCTGCCTGTGTAATTGCCTGCTTCTAATTGTTTTCACCTGCTAGCTTCAGCAGTTATCCCTGCTAGCTTCCTATTAATTCTGTTGCTTCCTTTTTCCTCTCTGTTTCCTCAGGGGGGAGCAACGTGCATACTATCAGAAACACGCTCACAGTGGCTTAAACATGCTTACATGGTTCATAATCTACTTATTCGGGTTAAAACGCACGTACACCCGCGCAAACACTGTTACATGTCTGCCAACAGCCTCCAACATACTCAGCCTGCCCTACACGTGCGCACACCAGCGCAAACAGTGTTAAACATCTCCCAACATGCTCCCACATGCTGAGTCTGCCTTACACGCGTGCACACTGCCCTACTCGCACTTCATGGCGTGCACACATGCGCATGCACGCCCAGCAAGAAACTTCGGTGTAAGTAACAGTGTACACCTTCCATTTCTTGACTTTCCATGACTTATCTAGTGGCACACCTCTTTCCATGATCTGTGTCTGTCATCTGTCATGTTACACTGGCCTCCAATGAACTGCATTTCTTTCTACCATTCCCCCCTGTGATGGCACCTATCTCCTACTCTATTCCTCCCCCTTATGTATCTCTTACACTACTCAGACTGTGCTCATTTGCTATGTGACTGTGAGATTCAGTATCCTAACCCTCATTTACATGAGATTGCCTACTAATGCTTAGTGACATGTCTTAGACTCAGCTTCCCCCCTTAGCAACCACTACACAGTGGCCATGTTGTTTTTGGTCTGCTGGTCCCTGCATTGTCATTCCATGTATTGCATGAAACCCACATTTGTGGGTTTATAATCTTCATTTTCATGTTTTATAGAGCATTTTGGCATCGGGTTACATTGCCAATGGCCACATATTTGGCCATTGGCATGCTGCCTGAGTCATATGCACCCTTTTTTTTTAGCTGACATGGCTCCGTTGTGGAATTTGCAGAAACGTACTCAGTTGTCAACTGAGTACATTTCTGCAGCTAAAACGTCTCTTACACGGACTGGTTTCTGCTTCGTGGATCGCTAATATACCTCATTTGCATACCTTTCAGCTGCAAGTGAGGTATTTAGCATGTCCACGCCCAGTCCATGTAAGAGACGTTTTAGCTGGTCTCTTACACGGAGTTTAGGGCTGTTCCTGGATCGCGAGGCTTGCATGGAATGTTGCACGTCTCTTACACTCCGTGCAAGCCTCCGTGAATCCTGCCCACTGTTTTCTCACCTGTCTGAAGAGCTCAACTGCTTTTTGAAATACAAACTGAAACTACAATAAATTTCCCTACTCTGTTACTTCCAGTACCTACAAAACCCATTAACAATGTAAAGTCACAAGCACTGAAGCAAAAACATAACTAATGCTCTCAACATCCGCTCCTTTCAAACATCAACAATTATGTAGCAATGAAACTTAAATTGGTAAAACTGGTCACAGTTAACTGAAATATTCCCATGTGAGGCACGGTAGAAGCCAAAACAAATATCGAAACACATTTGTTCAAACAAATAAAAATGAGGCATGCATACTCATACTCTTGTTAATCAATATTTGCATTGTGTATCAAATGTAAATTATCTATGACATACTGAAGTATTTTAAATAAGAATATACTTTTGAGCTTTTTTAAACATTCAGTAGTGGACTAATATGAATGTACTGAGATCGGTTTCATTGTTAATTTGTCTCTCAGTTCTAACATTTGGTATCGATCACCTGTGTCTCTTGGTAAGGCAGTAATGAGTTAACACTAATGTGTTTCTTAAAGCAGATCAGAATATTGCTTTCTTTGGTGCTTTGGTCTACATTTCCACCCATTTCATGACAAGGTATCCAGCATAACCATTTCTAAAATCATCTTCTTCTTCTCTTTCGGCTGTTCCCGTTAGAGGTCGCCACAGTGGATCATCCGTTTCCATTTCTTCCTGTCCTCTGCATATTGTTTCGTCACACCAACCACCTGCATGTCCTCTCTCACCATGTCCATAAACCTCATCTTAGGCCTTCCTCTTTTCATCTTACCTGGCAGCTTCAACCTTAGCTTCCTTTTCCCAATATACCCATCATCCCTCCTCAGCACATGTCCAAACCAACACAATCTCGCCTCTCTGACTTTGTCTCCAAAGCATCCAACCTGAGCTGACCCTCTAATATACTGATTCCTAATCCTGTCCATCCTTGCAAATCTTAACATCTTTAACTCTGCCACTTCCAGCTCTGACTCCTGCCTTTTTGTCAGTGCCACTGTCTCCAACCCATACAACATAGCTGGTCGCACTACCCTCTTGTTGACCTTCCCTTTCACTCTTAATGGCACCCGTCTGTCACAAATCACTCTCGATACTCTCCTCCACCCATTCCACCCTGCCTGTACTCTCTTCTTCTTCTCTCTTCCACACTCACCATTACTCTGAACTGTTGATACCAAGTACTTAAAGTCATCCACCTTCACCAGCTCTACTCCCTGCATCCTCACCATTCCTCTATTCTCCCTCTCATTCACACACATATATTCTGTCTTAGTCCTGCTGACCTTCATTCCTCTCCTCTCTAGAGCATATCTGAACCTCTCCAGGGCCTCCTCAACCTGGTCCCTACTCTCACTACAGATCACAATGTCATCTGCAAACATCATAGTCCATGGATCCTCCTGTCTGATCTCGGCTGTCAACCTGTCCATCTCCATTGCAAATAAGAAATTTCTAAATAATCATTTCTAAAATGATACCCATCAAATACTTCAGTAATAATCAGTTGTCTTTATTACATTTAACATGTGATAAATCAAAACAATATTAATAAACTGATAATTCAATTTCCAGAGATACTGTAAATGAGAAAAGATTATAAGAAAAAGCATTGCTTTAAAAACACTAAAAGAAAATATACGTAATGAGCATAACCAACAGAAAACAGACTAAGGAGGCCACCTACCTGTTTTTCAGTATAAATCATCACTTGGTTGTAATATAGCACAGTGTCAGAAAACTGTGACCTGATGAGAGAATCAAAGAAAATACTAGGCAACTAAGCCCAGGGGCCATTTATACCTTCCCAGTACCCATCCTGAGACCTTTCCTCCTTTTACAAGGAACAACAGCCCAGTCATGCCAGGGGTTTATTTGTGGGTACCAATCCAGTTGTCTAACTTCTTTTTGAAGGAATAAAGCATGCCACATTGCTTAAAATTGCAGTTTAAGTTTGTTCCAGAGAAGAGTAAGCATTGCATTACAAATCTGTCTCTCCACTGTGTTTTGTTTGCATGTATAAGTATAGATCCCTGATTCTAGTGATAGTGAGACCATTTGATTTATGGAGATAAAAGAGATCTACCACTGAATTCCTAATGGACCAAAAGAGTAAGCATAGATCATCCCTAAGGCAAGGTAACTATTTTGTTACAGGACCTAAACTGGGACACTTGAGGGCCACCCAGGGAAGCCAGGTCTGCAATCCCATTCTCCCAGCCCCCATGCACGTAGAGATAAGGCAGCCATGTCATCTCACACAGGGGCAGGCAGGTTGGCCTCCTGTCCTTCAACAGGCACTGTGGGGATCACTCTGTGAATAGCACCCCCCAGGAGGCAAGAGGCCACATGCCAGGAGGCTTGAAGCAATGCAGATCCGTCGGTGCCTGACACCGTGAAGGTGAGAGACTGAGGTGTGCCACAAAAAGTGCAGAGCTGGGGGGACCCAGGACCATCTCCCCTGTGAGTATGAAAGCCCTAGATGCAAGGCAAAGTGGAGAACCAGTGTCATGGAGGTCTGGCTGTGTCTGAGGCTTCGTGGCCCAGCAGAGTTCCATGAGACTGGGAAGATCTCCTGAGAGACTCCAAGAGCATGCATGACACTATGATTTTGCAGCAGTTAGGAGATATGTAACCCTGGAAAAGAGCTCTCTCTCCTGGGTAGAAGTGGAACCCCAGAGGGGGTCAGTCCGGATGGAAGTCTGGAAGAGAGAGAGGTGGAAAGTGACTGATACAGAGAGGTGGAAAGTGATTGGTACAGGACAGCTCTCACCTGGATGAGGGGGTACGGACCATGCCCCATCTGGGACAGAAGTCTGGAAGGGGGTGAGAGGCAGATAATGGCAGGGCTGGGACAGCTCCTGTCTGGGTGAGGGGGGTCAGGCAGAGCTCTCCACAACAGATATCCTTAAGGGAGCACTAGGTCAGACAGCAGTGGGGCCTGGAGAGCTCCTGCCTGGGTGAGCAGGGTCAGACACAGCCCTCCCATGATGGAAGTCCTGAAAGGAGCAACTGGCGGACAGTGGTGGGGCCTGGAGAGCTCCTGCCTGGGTGAGTGGGGTCGGATAGAGTTCCCCATGATGGAAATCCTTGAGGAAATGCCAGGGTGGATGGCAGAGGGCCTTGGAGAGCTCTTGCTGGGGCTAAGGCATCCAACTCCACCCCATAACCGACAACATATTGAAAACATCTCAAAGTCCCCAGTGCTGCTCTGGATGGGAAAGAAGGGGGACTCTGAAGCCTTCATGAGAGCGGATCTGCCCCTCAGCAGCCGAGGGGAGCTCTGGAGGAGTGGACAGAATTGGATGGAGACTCCCCTGAGAGGGTCCAGGGACATGAGTGATCTGGCATAATTTGGCAGCCTGCAGGAGACATGCAGGCAGTGGAGTACCCTGACATGGGGGCCATGACCGGGGAAGATCTCTTGGCCAGATCAAAGGGGAGGACTGTAGGGTTTGGCTCTGACAGAAGTCAGTATGGGAGCACCAGACAGATGGGTGTAGGGCCTAGAGAGCTCCTGCCTGGGTGAGTGGGGTCAAGCAGAACCCCCCACAATGGAAGTCCTTGAGGGAGTGACTGACTGATGGTGACAGGGCCTGGATGGCTCCTGCCAGGGCGACGGCATCTGACCTTACCCCATATCCAATGGCATCCCTGAAAAATCACAAAGTCCCCAGAGCTGCTTAGGATGGGAAAGCAGGGGGACTGGCCACCCTGGGAAGCCAAGTCACCATTCAGACTGAGCAGTCTAAATTGGGACATTTCTGTGTCCCAAAGACAATGTTTGGGATTCTGGGACAGAGACCTCCAAACTGGGACTGTCCTGGAAAAACTGGGACCGTTGGTCACCTTGCCCTAAGGAGTCTGTGGGACATTAAATAAAGTAACAGTGCTTCCACCCTCTCCTGGCAGCTCTTGTCTTTTAATCTTGTGATCATTTTAGTTGGAAGCCCCTGGGGTCTTTACAGTTCCTTGATATGCCTAGTAAGGTACCTTCCAAAAGGGGCACTATATTCTAAAGTAAGTCTGAGCAGTGTTGAATATAGTGGGATGAGAACATTCTTGGATCTAGCCGGCCAATATTTTGCAATAATCTGCACCAGTTAATAAGACTTCTTAACTACTGATTCAATGTAATTCAATGCAAGGGAATTACCTACCTATGTTCCAAGGTCTGTCACCATCAGTTTGAATCTGGGTATTGTCTATACTGTGTAATGAATGAATGAAGGGATCATTTACCAAATGTGATGATATGGCACTTTTTAGCATTTAGCTTTAACCTGCTTTTTGAACACCAGTTTGTAAAGTGTAGGAGTTCTAGTTGGTGTGTCTAAATATCAGAGGGGGACTTGAGGAAACACCAAGTATGCAGTTATGCACAAACTTGATTAGCCAGAGATCATTGTCATCACCATTACCATCAACCCCCTTATTCCATTTAATACATGTGGGTTGGGGTGTCATGTTAACTGTCAGCATCTCTCCCAATTCAATACCACACTCCTGCCTTCTTCAACATTAATGCCCGCTTGTCACTGATCTCTCACATAATCGATCCACCTCTTTGCTGGACACCCTCATTTTCTCCTGCTTTCTTTCTGTCTGTCCCAAATCTTCTTCACCTGATTGTCTTCTGCTTTTCTGCACATGTACCCAAACTACCATAATCTGTTCTCTTTGATCTTTTATGCAATTGAAGCTACATTGGCTACTGCTGTTATATCTTCATTTCTTCATCTGCCCCAGAATGTACATCCTACCACCCTTCTGAGGCACTTCATTTCCATCACCTCTAGGTTCCTTTTCTCTACCATTCAGTATACCGATCTCACCACTGTTTTGTACACCTTATTTTTCAGCTTTTTTCGCATTATTCTGTCATATACTGCACATGACACTATAAGGCAGTTGGCTGCAGCCCCTCTGATTCTAGCTTTGACCTCTTCATTCAGACTTCCCTTCTCCTCAACCACCCCTCCCAGATACTTGAAGCTGTTTACTTGTTCCACTATCTTCCCTTCTATCTCATTTCTCAGCTTCTTCTTATTTCCCCTAATTTGCAGCCATTACCACTGTCTCATCTGTACTCAGCTTCACCCTCTATGCCTTCAGTTTTGCATTCCATTCCCCTATCCTTTGCTGAAGTTCTTGCTCAGTGTCTGCCTGTAATGCCATCATCTGCATACAGCAACTTTGTTGATCTGTCTTCTTCAACCTGTTTTCTAATGTAATCCATCACCAGTATGAACAGCAGTGGGCTGAGAGCTGAACCCTGATGCACACTCACTCCCACTGGGAACCCGTCTGTGAGACAGAATAATGTTCGTACTTGAGTTTTGGTTCCTTGTACATAGCCAGCACTAATTCTATCAATGTTGTGAGGATTTTGAACCACAGCAGGACTGCACAAATCAGCTTTCTTGGGACCTTGTCATATGCTTTCTCCAAGTCTAGGAATGTCCAATTGGACTCTTTCCTTATCTCTAGCTTCTTCCCAGCTATCTGTCTTACTGGAAGCATTGGGTCAGTTGTGCTGTATCCTGATCTGAATCTGAACTGCTCATCTCCCATTGTACTTTCTACTTCTTTCCAGAACTTTCATGCAATGTGACAGGAATTTGGTACTTCTGTACTGCCCACAGTTATGGATGTCCCCTTTGTTCTTGTACACTTGCACTAATATGCTTATGCTCCAGTCATCTGGGAATGTGTCTTTCTCTCCAGAATGCCATGGGTACCCTCAGGAGCCATTTCTCCCCTTTATCATCCTACATCTTTATCATATCTGCTTTGACCTTACCTAAGCCTGCTGCTTTCCCTGACTTCATTTTTCTTAGTGCTGTTCTTACGTCTTCTATGGCAGGCTCCTCTTTTTCACTCATCAGGCTGCATAGGGTTTTCTTCACTCAGAACCTGCTAGAAGTACTCTTTCCATCTGCCTTTGATGTCCTGTGGACTGGTGAGCAGGTTGTTGCTGGCATCCCCTATGAAGTGTGTCTGACTATATGCTGTGTAGGGTTTTCTTCACTCAGAACCTGCTAGAAGTACTCTTTCCATCTGCCTTTGATGTCCTGTGGACTGGTGAGCAGGTTGTTGCTGGCATCCCCGATGAAGCGTGTCTGACTATACGCTGTGTAGGGTTTTCTTCACTCAGAACCTGCTAGAAGTACTCTTTCCATCTGCCTTTAATGTCCTGTGGACTGGTGAGCAGGTTGTTGCTGGCATCCCCTATGAAGCGTGTCTGACTATTTTCTTTATCTTTCTAGCTTTGCCTTGGATAGTTTCTTTGTGCCACTGCTGAGTCACTTTCCAGAAGCTGGTACAGTGTCTCTGAAACCTTGCTATTTGCTACTGCAACTGCTTTCTTAGCCTGTTTGTTAGCCAACCAGTAATCTTTCCTAGTATGGTCCATCTTTTCTCTCACCTTTTCTCACACTCCTCCTTTCTTTTGAGGACTTCCTGGACTTCTGCATTCCACCACTAGCTCTCATTATGATCCTTATTTCCATACCTGGTTCAACAACATATCTGTTCTGTAGTCCTTACACGTTATTTTTAGGTGCTGCCATTCTTCTTCAACTCCGCTTATTTCATTGTCTTCTTGAGGTGCTAGAGCTCTGAGTAATTCCTTAAACTGTTGTACTTTCTCTCCAGTCAACTTCCATATCTTCAGCCTGGTCTCTGTTGACCTTAAAGCCTACTTTGACCACTGCTTGTGGCTGATTTTGGCAACCAGTGGTTTATGCTGTGGGCCGACTGTTTTACTGGGGATGACTTTGCAATCACTCCTTCTACCCCAGTGCCCTTTCCTTACTGGGCGAAAGTCTACCCGAGTTGCATGTTATATATGATCTTGTGACGGTCTCGCTTTCTGAGCCATGCATTGGCTACTGTCAATTGTGGAAAGAAAATACAAATTATTTTTGTTTGTTTGTATTTGCTTTACACAACTGGGTGCTGGCCTCTCTTCTTTCTGAGATACAGTATCTTTTTGTACGGTTGCACCTGCTGTACTTGCGGAACCTTCTGTATTCGTACATTGGCTACTGTCAAGCCATTTGCCAGAAGTCCAGCCTTCTTTATTCCTGTTGCTCCACCCATGTGGACCCAGGCAGTCAGTACTCATATCCTGTTTTGTCTGTCCCAATATGTGCATTCGGGTCACTCATTATCAACACCAGTTTCTGTTGTCCTGCTTTACCTAGTAGGTTCTGCAACTGTTGTCTGAATGTGCTCTTCTCTTCGCTATCACAACCCTGCTATGGGGCATAGGCTGAGATTATGATTACTGCCCTATCATGGAGTCTGATTGCCATGAGTCTTTCACTAATTCTGAAGACATCCCTCACTGCCTTCTGAAGCCTCTCTCACCACAATTCCCACACCATTTCTAGTCTGTCTTCCTCTTAAATAGTAGACTCTGGATCGCAACCCAAGTGACTTTGTTGCAGTGCCATTCAATCTTGTCTCTGGGATACTCTCCTACTTACTATCATGTCAACCACTTCCAAGCTCAGGCCTGGTGAACCTATATTGAGTGTAGCAATTCTTAGCTCATGTTTGGCAGGTCGATTGGTTTTACATCCAACTTTCACTCAATAGAGCTATCCCAGGTAACCCAGGCTGGGTAACTGGACATCAGCTTATTGACCCTGGGCTGCTGGGCTTTATAGTGGGCACATACCGGTCAATAGAGACACATAACCCCTCCCAGTCCTTGGTGTAGATCAGGTCCTCAATCCACTTCTCAATTTTGTGATATTTGCATCTAACTTTAAGGAGATTTTGAAGGAAAAGGTTATCAGTTTGTGGTCAAATTTAACTGGAGAAGGGGATACTGGGGGTGGATGGGGAGACAGCTGATATCAATGTCATGTTGATAATTTCCAGGTTAAAATATTTTTGTCTTCTGATGGTTATCTTGTCACTTTTGTCCAGGGAGTTTTTATTTATAAAATTAATGAATTTTGGGGAATAACCTACAGTAGAGGTATAGCTATCTGAGTTTATATCTGGAAAGATAAAATTCCTAGGATAATGGAATTTCTGAAAATCTGAAGTTCATCAAGTGTACTGAGGAAATTTACATGATTTTTTGGGAGCATAGAGAGGGTCCTGTAATGTGCTATGATCTTACAGCTAGTGTTATTTACAGCTAGTTTTATTTAATGCGACTTGGATCTCAATCAGTGCAGTTTTGGGGTCTGTACGGAGTGGCCTAGAATTGATGGGGTCTTTAACAAATATAGATACTCTAACACAGTTAGGCTGAAAGGTGTGGTAGATGCTAACCCTGGTATGCATGGGGTGCTTTCTGTAGTTTTAAACCAAGTTTCTGTAATAATACACATACAGGTATGCACTTCAACTGCTGCAGGTCCTTAAGATCAAACAATCAGTTATTTAGATTCCTGTCACTGAGCAGAGTCACAATGATGTGTTTTGGTGCTTAACTTTTTTATGCTGGAAAATTCATTACCTGGACTCCACCTAAAAAGGGCACTATAGAGGTAGCAAAGGCTTTAACCACTACGTGAAAGCCTTGGAACAAGAGGTGCAAGCCATCCCATACATAGCAAGAGTGACTGTCCAGCATCTCCTACCATGTTGAAAAGTTCCTACTAGAATGACACTAACTGTGCAATCAGTTGTTGAAGCCAATCATGTTTTCTCTGTGCTTTGGTATCTTTACAGGAGAAGGAATTATTCCACTCAAAATCAGGGTCTTCTCTGTATTAGTGGCATGCAAGGAGATCTCTGTCATGTCTGTCTGTGTATCCCTCAGGGTTTTACATGTCAGTTCATTCACACCTACAAGGACCACCTACCATGTCAGAATCATGTTTGTTGGGCTTAAGGGTCAATAGGGCCATTGATATTTCAGAGATCTTGGCTGCCGAAAGACAACTCACTGTTACCTTCTCTTCTATTTTTTGTTTTCTTTGTAGAAGACTATAAGGGAATCTATTATACTTATTGATGCACAATTGATGTTAGAAATTCCAAGATAAACTTCCACCAGCCCACAATGGTCAGTTTATCTGTAGGAACTGCTCCACCACTCTAACCTCAGCTCAATTGGCAGAGATAATTCCATTGTTTTCTTTAGTATACTGGTAAAGCTGCACCTTAAAAGTGGTAACACAACAACATATTTTTTGGGAATGTCATTCTCTAAAAATAGTCTGCAGAATATCTTTGCAAGCTTGGGGGGATCTAAATTTCCATACCTGCAGTATATTAGTGGTATTTGTTACACCCCAAGTATCCATATTTAACTTTAGATTATTTTCCGGTCTCACACTGTATGGAAAATATATAGCCTGCTGCTGGAAATCTACAAACCCATGAGCACTGGGCCACCTGTTACACACATCATTCCAGACCCTCTGTACAGAAATCTCAGTCTGTTTCAGTAATGTATTACAAATTATGAGATTAAATGGATGAAATTTATAGCTGTGCTGCAACAGGCTGCATTGTTAAACAACAAATTTTCAAATATCAAAATGTGAAATAAAACATCGAAGTCTATTACACAAGTTCAGCATTAAAATAAATTTGAAAGCCCCTCCTGCACGTCATTGCAACCTTGAGGTTAATGAAAAGCTTCTTTAGCACCCCATTTCCCCAACCTCACTCAATGCAGTACATAGCTTTCAAGTAAAACCAGAGATGTAGCTGCATTATCGAACACCCGGTGCCACTTTCCAATGTAGCACTCCTCAACTCTTAGCCGAAGAGCAACAAAAATAGCAAAAAAAAAAAAAGCATTTACTCTCCATTTGTAAATCTCTGTCCTCTCCTGGAGAGGGAGGAGCTACAAGTCCTAGTTACTTGAATTATGTAACTCAGTGCCATCTTTGCATTTTGTAATGCAAAACATTTCAGGCAAGAAAGTCATAGGATAAGAAGAAAGGGAGCATGTAAATGTTTAAATCCTGTTTACATTTACTTGAGAAAATTAATTTAGTATCTGGGAGTTCATATGGTGGCTAATACTATTTTTCAGTAATGCCCGACCAGGGAAACTTTTCTTTATTCCTGTCCCATCTCATCATTTTCCCTTTCTTGTCTGATTTGTGCTGTTAATAGAATTTAGAATTGTTTCCAAACAAATTATTGATACAAAACTTCAGGTTATTTGTAAAAGATTGTGACATCCCAACACTGAGCCAGTAATCAAGGAGCTTGAATCCTGACCACTGACACTGGAGTGGAACATTCACTTGGAATACAAATGGATACACACAGCATTTTCAAATGCAGCTCTCTGTACCAAGTACAATTTCTGTTAAGAGCACATAGAGAACACAGTCAGCTCAGGGTTTGCATTTCTTTATCTGTCTCCTTCCAGGGCCCCAATAAGGGTCCCCACTGGCACAGCTATAGGTTTAAGTCCTCAGCTGAGCGCCTAAGCCAAGTCCTCCAGCTCCCTCTCTGTGCAACCAGTGCTTCATGTCCCTGCTCCAAGTAGCTCACACATACACACACACATACACACACACACACACACACACACACACACACACACACACACACACACATACACACACACACAGTGAGATTTGATTTTTCCCAGACACACACCTGGGAAAGGCTGGCACAGATTTACCTGCTGTGCCCTCTTCTTCCCAGATTATAAGGAAGTTATCACTGCCTCCAGACACTCCACAATCAGCTACTTTATGGCCTTTAGCAAGGGGTGTCCAATTATACTGTGCAATATTAACAGTAATACAAATGGTAGTAGTTGACCAAGACATCTAAGCCTTCAGGAGGGCCCACACAGTATCACCAAATAAATATAAGCACTATCAAAGGTTAAATACTTTTTAAAAGGACCAGACACAATACAAGTTTGAAATATATTTAATAATAAATAATAAAATAACATGAAAATACTGAATAAATATTTACAGTAAGCCACAGAGTTCAAATCACAGGAAATATTGAAAATAACATTGATAGACTCAGACAAATAAAGTAAAACAATATCTAAATTAAGTTTCACTATAGTTTCTTGACTTAATGTACGAGAATTACTGTTCCCTACTTACTTAATAGAGCAAGACAAGATGAAATACATGAGCAGTCTTTCTAGTAAGGCTACTCAATACTCAGAGACTTCCCCTAGTAATATCCAAAAAATATTATTTCCAGACCTAAAATAAAACTAAAAAGTCTGCAATTTAGATAAAAGCACTCATTGTTTAATGCTGTGTTGATGTTCCTATTATTAAACGGCTTTTGTTTCTTTACTGTGTTTTTAGTTTTATTTTGATTTAGTATGGTTCATTGTGTTTTTTGGTTTCTATTATTTCCAGGATTGGCAGAATGACGTCATCTGGTAACCTGACTCTAGGTTCCCACACTATCCCCTTTTGAAGTTGAGAGAGTAATTTAGCATAGACATTGAAAAATGCATATCTAGAGCTTTTCTAATGTTTATGGCAGGCCTGAGGCCAAGAAACAATCACAGCACTTCACCTCTTTCTACTGAAGCTAATAAACAATGGCTTCTTCCAGACCTACCATCGCCGGTCCTATTCATCACTGTGGGATGCCATTTTAATGGTTTAACAGCTCATTTACATCTCCCTTAATTTTCTTAAAGTAAGCTAGCTGGTTAACCTCTGCTCTTCCAGTGTTCTTGGTTACAGTATATACATTTAAATCAGTTACTACCTATATGTGTTGTTCCTTTCTGTCCAGCAGCACCTACTGTTGATACATTTTTCAACAGTAGCAACTTTTCAAATACATTTTTCATATTTAAATGCCATACAGTTCTAATACATTTGTAACACAAGCATCTTGTACACATCAGTTTAATATTCAAAAAATATCATTCTTTACCAAACTCCAACTAACTGTGCTGGCAATAGCCCATCTAGTCACAAAGATCATCTTTACAAAGGGGCATGATAAGTGTAAATTAGACTGTCAGTTAAGCCTATTGGCAAGAAAACCAGAAGAAAGTTTCATTTTGTGCTGGATGCATGCTCACACAGCAGAGAAAGAATTCAAGAAATACACTGTAAGAGTGCTATACACTATCTGAAGTTAAATCTCAGACTCTCTGAATGACTGACTCAAAACAAGTTGCAAACTATTCTGGAGTGTCTATATGTAAGTATTAAACATTAATATACTGGAAGATGAGAGGAGAGCATGCTTCTTATGATTTTTGTTGTACAGTGTGCTTTGAGAAAGCATTCCTGTATCTTTTCTTCATTTATTATAGCTATCTGCAAACACTGATTTTGTTCTCACATCACTTGTCTTATTGGAGTACTGAATAGATCATGTATACCTGTAAGCAAGGAGATTCATGAATGAGTACACTAATTGTATGCCATTCTGAGTGAACAGACAGCATAGCCATGACTCGCACCTTCTCCTAATTTTAGTTTTCCTACTGATTTCCTTGCAGCCATAAAGGTTACCACAAAGGTTAGACTACATGTACACTTACTGTAATCTTTCTGAGTGAATGGAAAGCACATGTGGTAGGGATGTTCTTAAATACAGACAATTTACACTTAGTGCTCACTTAATATAGGCATTAATGAATCTGGCATTTCCATTTCTCAGTTAAAATATCATACAGTTCATGAATCAAGACTGCCTAAATACTGGAAAAGACTGATATTTCAAGGAATTTGGCATCTTTAAGCTAAAACACTCATTCTTTTCACGTTGATTAATTCACTAATCTGAAAATACACACTTTAATGTTTCAGCTGCAATGCACTGATAATTATAATGGAATTGTAGAATAGTTATGGAGTCACACCAACAACAGGAAATAACACAACAGTTGCAGGCATAATTCCTGAAATTTCGCTCAAGATATTTTTTATTTAATCCAGAAAGCCCTGTGAACCCTGTTGGTAATAGTAGATATTACATGCATGCGCATGAGGGATGCTGTCTGAAGATGAGTCACAACTTAATGTAATTACCCAAATGTAACTAGTTCCTATGCATTGGCTTCTCCCCTT